>NW_016824190.1:151772-175797 GCF_001698545.2 Rhinopithecus bieti
GAGTTGATGGGTGCAGCACACCAACATGGCACAAGTATACATATGTAACAAACCTGCACGTTATGCACATGTACCCTAGAACTTAAAGTATAATAATAAAAAAAATAAAAATTAAAAAATAAAAAAAATAAAAATAAATCCCAGAAAATCCTGGTGAGGATAATATACCAAATGGAACTCAGATGGCATCATGAATATATACTAAATTAAACCTGTTATATAAAGTACAGCATCCTTTCACAATATGAATTACAACAGATCTCAATGTGAAGTCTGGAGGAGAGCTGGCAGTGACAAAGGTCAGTGTGCATGCTGCAGTATTGTCTCCTACAATATGGTTCCTTCAAGATGGCTGGTGCAAGAGAAACTGTGAAAGCAAAACAATTCTGCCAATTTTACAGAAATTAACTCTTTTCACTTGCTCTCCTGATGACTCAATTTACAACATTTGTAAACTTGTTTTTACCTACAGTGTAGAACCTTTATACTGGATGCTGGATGGGGATACACAACAAAAGTTGAAAAGGTTTATAGAGGTCTTTATGCTACAAGAATAGGCTAACAATCTGTTCAAGTTGATGAGGTATCTCTACAAAACTATCCAGACTCACTTGAACTCTGTCCTTAGTAGCAGCCAAGTGCTTGGAGATAAGGACCATCATGCTGCCAATTTCACAGTGATGTGATTGGCCTGTGATCCTTCCATTCTTCCATGAACCCAAGTGCTCAGGGTTTGCTAGTTTGACAGTAGTGGTGATCTCGTACGTCTTTTGCATTGTTTTATTTCTTTGTCTTTGTTGTTGCTATTTTGCCTTAGCAATTCTACTACATAAAATTGAGAAGGCTCTCTTTGTTAAATGTTGTAGCACCAAAAATTTCTGTGGAAATTGCATTTTGGGTTTAGAATAACTCATCCCTGAGAGACTTCTCAGGAACTTTTTTTTCAGAAAACTATACATATATATATAGTTTTAAATATATATATTATATATATGGAGTATGGATAATACAAGAAAGATAATATTGTTATAAAGGCATTCCAGAAATAGAGGAGAGAGATAGTGAGAGTATTATATTAGCTTCCTGTTGCTGTATTATCAAGTTAACTCAAACTTAGTAACTTAAAAAGACACCAATATATTCTCTGTCTTACAGTTCTGTAAATTAGAAGTCCAATGTGTATCTCACTGGACTAAAATCCAGGTGTCAACAGGGCTGGATTCTCTTTTGGAGGTTCTAGAGGAAAATCTATTTCCTTGACTTGAAAAAGTCTTCTACAAACTGCCATTCTTATTCTACTCAATCTCTTTATCTTCAAGTCCATCAATGGCAGGTTGAGTCCTTCCTTCATTGCATCATCGACCTTGCTTCCATTGTCACCTTTTATTCTCTGACTCTTCTGCCTCTGTCTTTTAAGGATTTTTGCAATTACATTAGACCCACTTGGGTGATCCATGATAATATTCTAATCTTAAGGTCAGCTGATTAGCAACCATAATTCCATTTGGATCTTAATTTCCCTTTGCCATGTAACAACATTCTCACATTTTCTAGAGATTAGACTATCTCTCTCTTTTTTGTGGGAGGGTGGGGCACAGGGGGTGCTATTATTAAGACTACCACAGGTAGATCCAGAATCTACAAAGAACTTAAACAAATTTACAAGAAAAAATCAACCCCATCAAAAAGTGGTTGAAGGATATGAACAGACACTTCTCAAAAGAAGACACTTATGCAGCCAACAAACTTATGGAAAAAAGCTCATCATCACTGGTCATTAGAGAAATGCAAATCAAAACCACAATGAGATACCATCGCATGCCAGTTAGAATGGTGATCATTAAAAAATCAGGAAACAACAGATGCTGGAGAGGATGTGGGAAAATAGAAATGCTTTTACATTGTTGGTGGGAGTGTAAATTAGTTCAACCATTGTGGAAGACAGTGTGGAGATTCCTCAAGGATCTAGAACCAGAAATACCATTTGAGCCAGCAATCCCATTACTGGGTATATACCCAAAGGATTATAAGTCGTTCTAATATAAAGACACATGCACATGTATGTTTACTGCAACACTGTTCACAATAGCAAACACTGGGAACACACCCAAATGCCTATGAATGATAGACTGGATCAAGAAAATGTGGCACATATACACCATGGAATACTATGCAGCCATAAAAAAGAATTAGTTCATGTCCTTTGCAGGGACATGGGTGAAGCTGGAAACCACCATTCTCAGCAAACTAATACAGGAACAGAAAACCAAACACCACATTTTCTCACTCGTAAGTGGGAGTTGAACAATGAGAACACATGGATACAGGGAGGGGAACATTACACACCAGGGCCTGTCAGGGGGTGGGGGGCTAGGAGAGGGATAGCATTAGGAGAAATACATAATGTGGATGATGGATTAGTGGGTGCAGCCAACCACCAAGGCACATGTATACCTATGTAACAAACCAGCACACTCTGCACATGTATCCCAGAATTTAAAGTATAATAATAATTAAAAAAAGATATAATCAAAGGAAGATTTTAAAAATTATTCAGAGCAAAAGGTAAATATGTTTTTTAGTTTACAAGGTTTTATTAAGTGTAGTGAAGGTTAAGTGGTGNACTCTTTTTTGGTTCCATGCAAACTTTAAAGTACTTTTTCCCAATTCTGTGAAGAAAGTCGTTGGAGCTTAATGGGGATGGCATTGAATCTATAAATGACCTTGGGCAGTATGGCCATTTTCTCAATATTGATTCTTCCTATCCATGAGTATGGAATGTTCTTCCATTTGTTTGTGTACTCTTATTTTGTTGAGCAGTGGTTTTAGTTCTCCTTGAAAAGGTCCTTCACATCCTTTGTAAGTTGGATTCTTAGGTATTCTATTCTCTTTGAAGCAATTGTGGATGGGAGTTCATTCATGATTTGGCTCTCTGTTTGTCTATTATTGGTGTATAGGAATGCTTGTAATTTTTGCACATCGATTTTGTATCCTGAGACTCTGCTGAAGTTGCTTATCTGCTTAAGGAGATTTTGGTCTGAGACGACGGGGTTTTCTAAATATACAATCATGTCATCTGCAAACAGGGACAAGTTGACTTCCTTCTTTCCTAATTGAATACCCTTTATTTCTTTCTCTTGCCTGATTGCTCTGGCCAAAACTTCCAACACTATGTTGAATAGGAGTGGTAAGAGAGGGCATCCTTGTCTGATGTGCCAGTTTTCAAAAGGAATGCTTCCAGGTTTTGGCCATTCAGTATGATATTGGCTGTGGATTTGTCATAAATAGCTCTTATTATTTTGAGATACGTCCCATTAATACCTAATTTATTGAGAGTTTTTAGCATGAAGGGTCGTTGAATTTTGTCAAAGGCCTTTTCTTCATCTATTGAGATAATCATGTGGTTTTTGTCTTTGGTTCTGTTTATATGCTGGATTATGTTTATTGATTTGCATATGTTGAACCAGCCTTGCATCCCAGGGATGGATTTGATCATGGTAGATAAACTTTTTGATGTGCTGCTGGATTTGGTTTGCCAGTATTTTATTGAGGATTTTTGCATCGATAACACACAAAGTGCTTCTACTGATTCATCAGCAAAATGACAAATTCTGTCATAGAAAAGTGATTAAAGAAAATATAAAGGCAATTTAGAGAAGAAATGGAATTCTCTAAGATACAAATGCTCAACCTCACAATAATAAGAAAAATGCAAAGTGCAGCAACAAGATAACATTTTTAACTCTTTATTGTTACAAACACATAAGACAGGTTGCATCAGTGCCCAAAAGGATGTGGCACCCAGGCAGCCTCATGCAATTATGATGGGAGCTTGAATTCCTTTTTTTCAGAAAGTATCTGGTAGTTTCTGTTAAAATGTTAAAAGGGCATAACCTTAGACTCAGCAACTCTACCTCTAGAAATTTAACCTATGAAAACGAAATCACAAGCCTAAAATGACATATGTAGAAGAGTGTTTACTGCAGCGTTGTTTGTAATACCAAAGCAACTGGAGACAGTCGGAATGGCCGCCAATAAAGTAATGGTTAAATATATTAAAGTACTTCCACAGGACGGACAATTCTGCAGTTATCACTGAGGAGCTGGAGACTTGTACTGGCCTGAAAATCTAAGATAACATAGTTTAAGCAAAAAAGGTACAAGTTGTAGAGAAATATGTATAATATGATATTATGACATAAAGAAAAAGCCTCTATAAATATGTATAGATTCATATATGTATGTACATATAATTCATGTATCATTCATGTAAATACATATATTAGAAAATGTGGAAAATACCTACCAAATATTAATATGGGTTATTTCAGGGAGATGTGATTAGAGATAGAATAGGAAACTAATCATTTTTCCTTTATATACCTCTGTAGTATAAAGCATATTATAAAAGAAGCAGCTAATCCTGCCACTTTACTCCGACTTTAATGTATTTATTTATTCAACAAATATTTACTGGAGCTTAAACTTAAAACTAAAATTGTGTAATCACTTAAAAGGAAAATTCAGAATAATCCCAACCAACAGGTAAAATTGTTTAGCTATTTTAGATATATTCTACATCAATGAAATCATTCAGCTGCAGCTACTTAAAAATTTTATTGAAGTACTTTTATAGTTAGAAAACCAGTGGGTAACATGGGTCCAGTAATAAAAAATACTGTTATTATTTATTCTATGCTTCATGACATAAAATCGAATATATTATAGGTGTTTGGTGAGATTCAGAACTTTTTATCTTAATACATGGTCAACCTCAGTTACTCTATGAACCCCATTCTATGAGAAAATGAGAAGACTTACCTCGAGAGAAGAATGTAAATTCTCATACCTAATTGTAAATTTGCTTTCTATATTTTGGGTAGGTGTTGCATTAGTCAGAAACCCAGAAGTTTGACTCTTCATGTTCTCCTCAGAGAAGTCACAAATACATTTGAGATAATCATTGCCAGAAGTTGGCTTGAGAGACTTCATGAGAAACTAATTTTCTAGCCTTTCCTCTAGATTTTCTGGGCTCTTTACTCTCTGTTTATATTAACTCCTCCATTCTTTTATCTTGTTTTTTGTTTTTGCTTTTTAATTATTTTTTTCTTTTTTTGGTCCTGGGGGACCTCAGGGCCAAATGTAATATCCAATTGTAGTAACCAACTTATCCTGGGTTCCTGAGAGCATCTCTTGATTCTACTTTACTTGATAGTTCATCTATCATTGTATTCTTGAAGTCTTTTCTTTAAAATTTTCTCTTATTTAAGTGTTATGGTATATTATTGTTTTTAAAATAATAACTGTTAAAATACATTTATCATTTTCCATAAATATTAATAAATCAAATAAAGATAGTTCTTGGACATGAGGAAACAAACATTGAATATACTATACCAACTTTAATTATGCATAAAGGTACATTTATGTTATTTTCTGAAGAGTATTTTTAATTTTCCTCCAACTATGCAAACACAAATATTTTTGAAGATAGTTCCACAATGGAGAGACATATTCACTTGAGTGGTTCCCCAATAAATTATGTTCTCAAATGACTTATCATAAATAATTACTTACTGTTCAAAATACGACAGAACTCAGACTTCTATGGGCCTTGTAAAAGTGCCAGCATATGTATACTGAAAACAATTAATTCATCTCTCCACTCAATTAATCTGAATTTGACCTACATACAGTAAGGAAAAGGGATCTCTTTGGATTCCTCTGCTGTTAATGATAAAACCACAGTCAAGAAGTATTTCTTTGACTACACTGGCTCCATTACTTTATTTAAGAAATCTCATTATCCCCCCCAAAAAAACTTTAATTGTAGAGAAGCGTAGAATTCTGCCAAAATTTTACTTTTCTCCCCCTCAGTTTTATGAGCTATTTAAAAATCTATGTTGTATTAAAACTAGTTTTGTCATAGAACACTGGATTCTGAGTATTAGTTCCTGGGGCTTATGTTCAGCATAAATGTAAAGCTCAACTGATTAAGATTTCAAAGAAGCTGGGTCAGAATCAGAAAGATTTACAAGGATTAAAACCTAATATGAGGATTATTATAATTCTTTATATTTTCATGGTTCTTTGGAGTTTCAGAGGATCATTGGAATAAATTATTCCATATGGTCCATATAATATTCCTGGGTCATGTATTATTCCCATTTTGAAGAAAGAAAAAACTGGAGTTTATGGAAGACAAATGACTAACCCAGGTTTTTCGAGATAGGGAATGGCAAAGACCATGAGCATAGATCTCTCTCTTCATTCTCCATGGTTGAACTAAAACAAGGTCATTGCCTTTTAAAAGATTGTCTAAAAGCTAGGGGAAGTAGAAAGGTAAATCTGACTCCTCCTCCTGTGGTACTATAGAGTACCTCTATGCTGACCACCTCCTCCTATGGCAGGCACCAGCCCAGTCCCACAACCAGAGTGTCTGGAAGTGTGTCTGTCTACCCAGAGTTTAAGTCTAATCAACAGGAAAGGAATCTCCCTTTATTCCATCCTCATGCTTACTTTGTAAATTCCTATTTTCTTTCTTAGAGCAAGTCCTTTTTTGGAGTATAAAAGTCTACTTTCTCTACTGTGATATACCAATAACTCTATCCGGGAGGAAGACTTGGTCCATCGTTATCAACTGGGAAATTCCTTAAATGCACAGTTGGTTCCTCCAACTCTAGATGTTTGGCGCTATGTCCAATATCTTTTATAAAACCCTAGTGATCTATTCCCACTTGGTCATGTGGAGCCAGCCCAATCCATTCCCTTTCAAAAGGACCCTCTCCAGCCCCAGGGGAGACAATGTCGTACCAGGACCAAACAATGATAGCTGTTTGTGGAGTGCTTTGAATCTATATATAAGGAAACAATTCTCTCTATCCTCATTCTGCTTCCCACCAAAACCAAAAGGATCTTCAGAAACGTAACACATCTAATATAAACCCAATGTATATAACTCTATCTAGACTTAAATAGAATACTTATCTTTTTAATTTAGAATATCTACATTCAAGTTATTTCACAGTATTTTCCAAAATGATTGATAGGTTATTTACTTCCTAGAACTAAACAAGCTATTTTTGTGGTTTTGGCTTATGTATGTGCGATTTTTTTTTCTTTTAGTTTTATCTCCTGAACAAATAACTAGTCTTCCCCAAAGAGAAACTTTAGTCCCTGGGGAATATAGAAAACAGCAACTTAGAAACAGCAATTTTTCCATCTTCTCACCATTCAAGTCCTAGTCTCAGCTCTTCACAGAAATTTTCAGATGCATTCTTTCTCACTTACTATCTGCAGAGCTCTAATTACCTTCAAAAGTGCAACACAAGCAGAAATGAAAAGAGGTAATATGTCTATCTGGATCCTCTTTGTGCCATCAGCATCTCGCATATTGAAGACATTCAACAAATGTGGGGTGGATGGATGGGCAAAAAAATAAAAGAATTAACAAATTCAATATGACTCATTTGTTTCAGCGAACTATTGCTCTATGGTTTAAAATAGCAATTTTTTTTTTTCTTGGGATTCTGTGGGCTGGCTGAGCAGATTTGCTGCTGGATTTGCCTGGGATTATCCACTCAGCTGCATTTAGCTGCAGGATCAGCTGGGATGAAAGTGAGGCCTCACCTGGATGTCTGACAGTTGGTACTGACTGTGAGCTAGAATGCCTTGGTTCTCCTTCACTTGTGCTCTCATTTTGTAATGAGTTAGACAGGCTTCCTTACATGGCAAATGCAGGGCAGCATTCAAAGTGTGTGAAGGCAGAAGCTGCATGATCTCTTGTTTCTAGACTTCAACATTTACACAGCATTACTTCTACTGCATATGTCAGTCAAAGAAAGACACAGGCCAGTCCAGATTCAAGGGTTGAAGAAATGTACTCCACCTGTGGAATGAGGGGACTGCAAAGAATCTGTTTCACAGTCTACCCCCTAGTCACCCTCTTGTATAGTCCTTGCACGTGCAAAATGTGTTCACCCCTCTCAAGCTCCCAAAAAGTCTCATTCATTCAAAGCATCTGGCTCAGATTCCAATATCTAGATTTATTGCCACATTTAATTTACCACCTACTCATGCACCATAAAATCAGCACCTACTAAGAGTAAGCTGTAAGAGTTCCTGCCCCATTTATAAATAACCTCCTGGACTCAATCACTTCCCTCCTCCTTTGTACCACTTCTTCCCTAATTAACAAATTCTCCAAGACCTGACCTCTTGCTTTGCCTCTCACTTTTATCTCTACATTTTCTCCTCCTATCACAGTTTGTCTAACATAGCCTAGGAATCTTCTCCTCAGAAATATTTTACTCCCTTTCTGGTTCCATTCTGCTTCTGTATCTCTTAGTAACTAACCCATCCCAACAATCCCCCTATGGCTAGAGCGAGGGTCAGATGGAGTAAAGAGATTAAACTAATGTTTTGAAATATTTATGAAGTTTCTTGGAAAATCAAAGCAGTTGAATTTTATTTATGACTTCAGTAATGATTTGCAGTTTAACACATCAGTGATTCACTCACCTGTCTATAAAATAGAATAAATTATTTGACCTGGGGCTATAGCTTGCCTCCTACCTATCTATAATTTGTTACTGGGAGAATTTCCAGAGACATTGCTGTATATTCTACTTTTTCATCCCATGGAAAAACTGTATTACTTTACAGTGATTACACATTTTAATTGGCAAGTTTAATTATATACTATAATCATCTTCTGAATTATACCTCAGAATGGTTTGATCAAGAAGATCTGTTTTTATCAAATTTGACAGAACTCACTTACAATTAACTTCCTAGAGAATAACTTCTGTTAAAAAAGAAATTGCTATTTGTGTTTCATCTTACACTCTTATTACAACCTTAGCCCTGATTTATTATGATAAAGAGAACTAAAATTGGCTATACTTCTTTCTTTTATAATAGATTTCTTAAGCACTCATTTCACATACCAAAACAACTTGAATGAAGTAACCAAACCATCACTGTGATTACTTTTGCTAGAAATAGGGTCAGAGCAGATAAATTAACTTCATTTCTCAGGTGTATGTCCTTAGTCTCCAGAATCCATGGGCTCTGCCCAAAAGTAAAACACCACACAATATAATTTATAATTGGAGCTATTTGTTTAGAAATAGCATTTGTTATTTTCTGTGTCTATAATTGTTTAAAGCTGTGTAACATCCCATGCTCCCGACCTTTTGTAATTTCACTTGGACATTCTCTACCAAAATAACCTCAGATTTTCAGACTTGAATATTATCTTCAGGCATCAGTTAAACTGCAGCTATGAATTCTGATAGCAGTTTGTGCAGAATAACTATTAAGAAAATACATTGATTATCCAAAATATACATTTGAGCCACGTTCTAAACATTCTCAATAAGCTAAACATAATTGATTCACTTATTCAACAAATATTTGTCTACCATGAGCAGGAGATACATATAAAACAAAGCCCTGGCCCTTGTTCCACTCACATCCTAGTGTGTTGAAAAAGTCAAACAAACAAGTAAGTATAGAGGGTACTCAACAGAGATTATTCAAGTAAGGAAATAATAAAACAGGATGAAGAGATAGTGAGTACAAGGTTGGGGCAGGGGGAAATGAGGTTGTTATTTTATGTAGCAGTATTGCCTATTATTAATAGATACAGATGAGGCCATAATGTCTGACTAATTTATTTCAGTCCAGGTAACTGACCTCCAGAATATATTTCTAACTTTGGCCAAGCTCTCTCTTCCTCTCTCCAGAATTACATGGCAGATTATGCCTCCTTGTCTCCCATGTTACTGATCTTAGCACACTGATATTGGACAATCATCTGGATTTCTTACCTCCTGATACCTTCCTTAATTCCACTGAGTCTGATTAAGAGAAAACAACTGATGCAAAGATTGCCTTCCTCTTTAGAGACTTTTCTTTGAACCTATTGTATTCTGGAAAGTGGGCAAATCAGGCTTCTTGAGATTGGAGATTAAAGTTCTCAATAGAACTACCACCATTCGACTCAGCAATCCCACTACTAGTTATCTACCCAAAGGAAAAGAAATGATTACATCAAAAAGATACCTGCATTATGTAACAAAACTTCATTCATACTTTTTAAATGTATACAAATAAATTAATTAATTAAAAGTTCTTTGCTGAAGTCATCCCTGCTCTGTGGTTTTCCTTTGAAGATTTATCAAGTCTTTTCTCTTTTCTATTCAAAGCCAGAGAAAAGAACTAAAAAAATGCCAGAAGCCAAAAACTAAAAATAAAAAACCCCTGCAACTGCCTTATATGATAATTATCTGAGTTGACATAAAAATTAAATTGCAGATTTTTACTAGACGTTTCAGTTATATGCAAGTTAGCTTTTATGATCATTTACCTTAATGCTTTGCCAAAATTTGTTACCTCACACTAAATATTCATCCTGCCCATAAAAGTCCATCAGCATGGATTTAGCAGTTTAAATTCCTACCTGTGTTTCTAAAATGTGATCCTTTTCAAACCACTATCTTAATTATTTTTCTGTTGATTGCTTCCGGTGCAGCTGCTTTGAACTTCATGGAGATTTGGTCTTCTGATCTCTACTTCCTACCCACGGAGACTGAAATCGTAATTCTGCTTATCCTTATCACCCACCTTGAGAAGTTAGAGTTTCTTGATCTGATTTTCCATTTCTAATCCTAAATCTGAGGACTTCTATGAATATTAATCACTGTGCAATATTGCGCTGCAGCAATGCTGAAAACATGAGGACTGTACAGTATGACTGAATCACATTCTTTAAATATAAAAGATTCAGTTAGGATCTATGAAGGAGAAATAATCCTAAACTACAGCCATTCAGCTTAATTGAGTACAGTACTATAGGTAAGTATTGTTTCAAGGAGTGGAGAAGATTATGTGAATTGCTCTGGAAAACCAGTAAGGCTTTTAGCTCCTATGGTTCTGCTTAGTCTACCAGCTTGCTCTGTTTCCCACTGTGGTATGCCTGTAGATAAATACTCTGCAAGAAATGTTTACTCCAGGCTTTTGCTGGATCACAACCACGAAAGTGATCAGCTAGAACAGAGAAAATTAAAAGTTTAAGGATTAAAAGTTTGTTAATTTCGGGGAGAATGAATATTATGAATAACCAAAAACTTTTCTTAACGGAAATGGCTTTTGAGTTAGAAAAGCATTAGAATGAAAATTGCTGTTCCCTCCTACTCTGCTTTCTCATTGTGTGATAAATGATAGTCAGGTTTGCTGCACTAGCCAATTTCCATATTTTTGAGATATTTTTCTGGTGGCCATTGTTATACAAAGTCGGCTTATCATTTATTCTGCCTGCTAACTATTTTTCTTACTTTTTTCTTTCTGTCTTTCTCATGCATTCTCTTTCACTCTTTGTCAGTCAAATACATGCAATCTAGGATTTTTAAAAGTCATACTGCAATTTGAAATTTGGATATTCATTATCATATTACTATTACTATATAGACTATCTAGTCAAAAGGCAGCCTGGAAATGTGCTGGCCAAATTAGCAAAGAAATACGAAAGATTATCAGTTGCTAGGCAATAAATTAGTTGCTTAGGTTTGTTTATTTGTTTTGTTTTGTTTTTTGGTTTTTTTTTTTTTTTTAGCTAAAAAGAAGAAAACAAAAGGTGGAGAATCAGTAGATTAGGTGGATAGGGATGACAAGAACATTCTCCCCATGATATCAATAAGGATTTCCTCTGCATAAACCAGTTTTAGTTTGAATCTGCTTAAATTTGCAATCTCCAGGAATGAATGACAAATAAAGATAATGATTTTTACCAATCCTCTAAGTTAACAAAAAAAGCCATTGTGCTGCGGTACAATTTCTCTCTTCAATAAAGACATTTCTAAGTGATGAGAAGGATTGCTGATTTTTCATTTGACAAAATTTTATTATGGTAAACTTTGCTTTCTCAAATTTAATTTACTGTTACACTAAAATGTAATATTGCAATAAATTCTCCATGGGTCTCTGTCTATACTAAAACTTTTCTAAACTACTAGAAAGATCATTCTTTGGTTGGCTTTTGATGTTCTGGGACTGGCAAAAGGAGATTATATTATACATTTTTACTTCTATTTCTGGTAAACACTGGTTTTGATAAAACCCAAAGCACCTTCTGCTAGGGCATTTATGAAAACAGACACATTGTAAGCTATCGGGTTTTTAATTTTTCATTCATTTATTCAGCACACTTAAATTGGGCAAAACACTACCTAAACACTGGTGGGAATGAGAAGGAATGCCATGGCATCAGATTGCTCCTTTCCTCTTAGTGATCAAGACAGGGGAAGGTAAACATTGCAGCGTTTATTGTAAACCAAGTCAGGTTCTCCTTCAGTTTTCTGTGCTATGAACTACACCAAGTCCCAGGCACATCATATCATCCATTTACCTGCAGCACAGCTACTGAGCACTAAATATGCAACCTTTATTCTGGGAGAAAGAAATACACACCCAATCTGAAACATCGGATGGTTTCAGGATGGCATTAATATATTAATTGTCAAAAATGTAAGCTAATATTTGCCTCACTCTTCTTTCATATATATTCTCTTAGAACCTGGAGTCTTCACGAATAGGAAGGAATCATGAGGCACCTCTTAAGATTACTAAATGTGTGGTCTTAAAAAGTTAATGCAACTTTCAAAAGTTTTAAATGTAAAACCAGGTGTACCTAAACCACTGGGGAAATCTGGCTCAATTTGAATTATCATTTTTCACCCATTCTACTTTGTGCTTGGTTTCTCTTGAAATTTTCTTCTGAAGTACAGGCAAAGTTCCTGTCATTAGGAGGCTACTGTTGTGTGAAGTCAGCAAGTGCGTTTCAAACTTTAAAATACGCATTAAGGGAATTATATTTGCAGTCCGTAATTGCAGTATGCTCTAAAACCCTGGCCTAATAGGTCCAAGGACAATTCTGTAGTTGTATTTATAATACCGACTTGCTATAACAACTTTATGTAACATGATCTCAGTTTAAGTGTTCATTTCAAAATGACTTCTGCTATCCAATACTCAATCTACTTAGTTATCAGAAACTGTCAATATGCCCTTCACCTCACGTTCTTAAGTGACAAGTTCCACTTCTCCAGTTTATTTGTTAGCTTTATTGATTTAAATTCCTTCTCTGCTTCTATTCATATGTCTAGAAGAGAATAATATTAGCACAGACTTTGTGACAAAGATTCAATAAAGAGCTTAAAGTGATCACTATGGGATCAATCTGCAAGGTCAAGGAAAAATGAAGGGATATATGTATATCACACTGTGTTTACCACTATTCTTAATTTACACCAAGCCAATGGCCATGAATGTAATTTGCAAATTCAGACGTTTTATTTTCAGCTAATAAGGAACCCATTCCTATCACTTAACAAACATTTTTGAGGACCTACTATGTTCTTGCCACTGGATTGGCTATAGAAAGATAAATATGACATGCTCTTTCTTCATATCCTCGTGAGAGAAGAGCAATTTTACAAAGAAACACACTACAATGAAGTGAGTACCAAAGTAAAAATATGAATATTTTGCATTTTGAATTTTGTTTTGAGATATATAATTACAACTGCTTCCTAAGGAGAGCCTTTAAAATGAAAGTCCTTGATAGGATTGTATAGGCAAGTTGAAACAGAGAGGCTCAAGAGTTAAATTTCTTTGCATCATAGAAGTAGGACAATTTGACAATTCAGGAGAGAGATCTAGGACAACACTGCCCAGTAGAAATATAATGTGAATCACATATGTAATTTCAAAACCTGAGTCACATTTAAAAAGAATGAAACTGATGAAATTAATTTTAATAATATATTTTATTGAAACCAATATATCTAAAACATTGTCATTTTAACATAATCAATATTTGAAAAATCATTAAGATATTTTATGTTCTTTTTCCCAACTGTCTTCAAACTCTGTTGTGTATTTGATACTTGCTGCACATCTGATCTCATGCTAGCTACACTTCAACTGCTCAAGAGTCACCAGAGACCGCAGGTGACTAATGGCTAGAGTATTGGACAGTGTGGATCTAGCAAGTGAAAGAGGAGAGGAGAATGGGTAAGATGGCAGAAGCATGTGCACTCTGCCATAGGATCTCTCCCACAAACCCACACAATCTTCAGTGAACCCCACCATCCTCATAAATGCTTGATTTGAGGAATTTGTGTTGTGGAAAATGACAAAACTAAGTTTCACAAAAGCATTGACGTGGTATGGGACAAATACAACAATTTCATTTATTTATTTATTTATTTTTAGATGGAGTCTCACTCTGTCACTCAGCCTGGAGTGCAATGGCACAATCTCAGCTCACTGCAACTTCCGCCTCCCAGGTTCAAGCGATTCTCCTGCCTCAGCCTCCTGAGTAGCTGGGCACACGCCACCATGCCTGACTAATTTTTGTATTCGCAGTAGAGATGGGGTTTCACCATGTTGGTCAGGCTGGTCTCGAACTCCTGACCTCATGATCCACCCACCTCGGCCCCCCAAAGTGCTGGGATTACAGGCATGAGCCACCACGCCCAGAAAATGCAATAATATTTTTAAAGACAAGAAGGCATGAAGGGTGTGAATATGTAGCTGAAGAGGTCTGGGGTTGTTATTAAGAGATAAAACCGGACTTTGGGAGGCCGAGACGGGCGGATCACGAGGTCAGGAGTTCGAAACCATCCTGGCTAACACGGTGAAACCCCGTCTCTACTAAAAAATACAAAAGCTAGCCAGGCGAGGTGGCGGGCGCCTGTAGTCCCAGCTACTCGGGAGGCTGAGGCAGGAGAATGGCGTAAACCCGGGAGGCGGAGCTTGCAGTGAGCTGAGATCCGGCCACTGCACTCCAGCCCGGGAGATAGAGCGAGACTCCGTCTCAAAAAAAAAAAAAAAAAAAAAAAAAAAAAAAAAAAAAAGAGATAAAACCGGACAGATGGTGTGAGAATAGGAAGTATTGTATATACCATGCACAGGGGTTTGGTTTTATGTCAGATACAAGAGGGAACCATGGGGTAGGCTTATGTCTGATAATATATAATAGATTTCTGTTTATCATTTTCACTTGGACGTCTTACAGCACTTCAAACTCAACATGATGAAAATTTAACTCATTGAACCATTACTTCAAACCTGCTATTTCCATGTTTCTTAATTCCTCCTGCTCCGTTAATGTTCTAAGCCTACCTCCTAGTACCCTGCAAAGCTAACTACTTTCCTCTTTTTCTACTGCCCATTCCTATCCTGTACCATGACTATCTCCCAACTGGATTACTACAATTGGTCTCCCTCTTCCAACTTGATCTATTTCAATCCATTCTTCACAGAAGTATAGATTTTTCTAAAATGCAAAGTAAATTCTGAAGTTTCATGTTAGTCTCCTGCTTTTCTTAGAATAAATTCCCAATCTCCTTAAATTAGTTTAGATGCTGAATGGTCTGAATGCTGATTACCTCTCCGGCTTTATTCCCGTTTTCTTTTTTCCACTCTCCACTGCAGTCATATTAAACTTCTTTTAGTCCATCAGTTGTACCTGCCACGTCAGGGTCTCTGGCAGGGGCTGCATCCTCTGTATTGAACATACTGTCTCATTGTTTTGGTCTCTATATACATGACCTTCTCCTAGGAAGTATTTCCGTGTGTCCCCAAGTGTAGATTGAATTACTCTCATACATCGCTATCTAGAACTCTGTACTTCCCCTACCATAACACATAGCACACTGTTTTATAATTTCTCATTAATGTGATAATTTACCAGTGAATTCTTTTCTCCCTTAACAAAAAGGGTAACCATGTCTTTTCTCCTGTGATATCTCTAGTGCAAACCACATCTGGTACAGATTAGATACTCAGTAAATGTGTGTTGAATGATCAATTTATAGCAATAGATTGGAGTGTTAGAGAGATCAGAGAAAGGTATCAAGTTAGGTTACTGCAATACTCTATACAATAATAGGTGTTGAAAGCTTGAACTAAGGTAGGAGTACAAATAATGGGTGAGGGATGAATGAGATATAGTGAAAGACATATAGAAAGTAAATTTGCCAGAGCCTGGTAACTAACTGAATGTTGGAGGTAAAGAAGAGGGAGTTTAAAATGATTCCCAATTTTAAATCTTAGATGGTTAGTGATGTCAATAAAAGAAGAAACACGAAAAGATCAGCAAGCTTGTGTGCAGGGAAGTTACAATAACGTTGTAAAGAAATAATGAGATCTGTTGGACACATTTAGTTTGAGGGCACAGCAGGAGATTCAACTGCCGATGGAGAGCCTCCAACTAAAAGTAAAGCTCTGAAAATTCAGGACAGTAGTAGGAAGTGAAAATAGAAAGTTGAAAGTCATTGACCTACAAATGACAGTTGAAGTCACAGGAATGGATAACATCGAGAAGCAAGAGTATGTAGAATGAAAAGGGAAAGAAAAAATGAGGACAGCACCTCAAGAGCCCCAGTTGTAAGGATTTGGCTGAAGAACCAAAGCCATAGTACTGCTCGTCAAAAACGGAAGGTTGAACACATTGGTCTATTTTCAGTCCATCTATAAACCACATTAAAATTAAAAATACAGGAATTGTATTTAAAAGGATAACTCGTAAGAACAAGCAGAACAGGAGCAAGACAAGGAAAGAAGAAAGGAGTACAAAACTTTGAAAGGGATTAAACATGTGGACAAATGATAAATAACTTAGCAAGCCTGGGGAGGAAATACCACAATGAAATCTTAATCCAGTATGCAGAACGTCCAAGATCCAAGTCAATTTATATAACCGAATCCCCCAAATGCCTCATTAAGAACTGGCAGTGCTATATACTTCAGAGCTGGAGGAAAGCTCCACCCACATGCTCAGTGCTTCCATTTAAATCGTTAGTTGCCAACCCTTCAGTTTGAACAGTCAAACCAAGTATTACCAGGCCACAAAAGAGAGCTTTTGCTATGAAATGCAAAAACCAAGGCAGACAGCTAAAACTTGGAGGAGACAGATTTTGCAGGCAGAATAAAATTCCCAGGAAAATTACTGTTAATGTTCTTAGAAAATAAAACAAAATACTGCAACCATGAGTAGGAACAGGATATCATTTTTTAAAGGGACCATTTCAAGAACAAAAGAGGGATGCATTTCTAAAAGTTATAAATTTGAGAGCAGAAATTAAAATCCAAAAGATAAGTTTGGGGAGAAATTTAGGAAATATTCTAGAGAACTGAGGAAAAAAAGACAAAGGGGATAGATATAAATAAGACAATCAAAGGTCTGGTCTATAAATTATAATAAAATAGGAGTTCCACCAAAAGAAAACAGGAAAGAGACAGAGGAGAAAACCACTTGTATTAGTTTCCCATGGCTGCTATAACAAATTCCCACAAACTTGGTGGCTTAAAACAACACAAATTTATTCTTTTACAGTCAAGAGGGAAGAAATCCAAAATCAGCTTCACTAGGCTAAAGTTAAAGTGTTTGCAGGGCTGGTTCCTCCTGGAGGCCCTAGGGGAGAATCCATTTCCTTGACTTTCTCAGCTTATAGAAACTGCTTGTATTTCTTGGCTCATGGTCCCGTGCCTTTATCCTCAAAGTGCATTACTTCAACCTATGCTTCTGGTATACATCACCTTCACTGATTCTGACTCCTCTGTTGTCTGCTTACAAGAATTATCAGGCCCACCCAGATAACCCAGGATAAACTTTCTATCTCAAGACGCTTAACTCCATCACATCTGTGCAGTCCTTTTTGCCATAGAAGGCAGCATTCCCAGGTTCCAAGACTTGGGACATGGGCATCTATGGCAGGGAGAGATGGGGTGTTATTCAGCCTGCCACACCACTGATGAAATAATTTATGGAAATTTTCCACAACTGAAAGATCTTACTTTGGAGATAAAAAAGACATCCCACTACCCAGCACAGGGATGAAAACAGAGCCACAACAAGCACAGTACAGTGAACTTTTAGAATATTAGAGATGTATGAAGATCCTATAGGCTACAGGATAAATCATAATGACTTCACTCTTCTCAAGAGCACTGGACATTAGAAGACAGGGAATCAATACTTCAAACAGTTCAAGGAAATTATTTTCAACTTAGTGTTCCCTAACCAACTAATCTACTATTCAAGCACCTAATTAGTGCAATCCTGATATCAAAACCTGACAAAGACACTATAAAATATAAAAATCTGGCTGGGTATGGTGGCTCACGCCTATAATTCCAGTACTTTGGGAGGCCAAGATGGGTGGATCACCTGAGGTCAGGAGTTCAAGACCAGCCTGGACAACATGGTGAAACCCCATCTCTACCAAAAACACAAAAAGTAGCCAGGCATGGTGGCAGGTGCCTGTAATTCCAGCTACTCAGGAGGCTGAGGCAGGAGAACTGCTTGAACCCAGGAGGCGGGGGTTGCAGTGAGCCAAGATCGGGCCACTACACTCCAACCTGGGCGACAGAGCAAGACTCTATCTTGAATAAACATAAATAAGAATAAAAATATAGGTCAACATCTCTCTTAGATTAAAAAATCCTAAATGAAATAATTATCAAAAAAATCCAGCAATATATTAAAAGCATAAGACATCAACACCAGGTAGAGTTTATTCCCAGAAGGCAAGGTTAGTTTAACATTTGAAATACAATCAATGTATATTACAATATATATTACCACATCAACAGAATAAAGGGAAAAAACAACATATCAGTAGACCAAGAAAAAGCAATTGAGAAAATTTAATATCAATTCATGATTGAAAAAAACAAAGCAAGTCAGTAATACAAAAGAACTTTCTTAGTCTGTTGAAGGGCATCAAAGAAAAGCTTACAGAGAATACTAAACTTAATGGTGAAATATTGTACACTTTCCAATGAAGACAAGCAAAGCGAGACAAATAAGGAGAATGGTCATTATCACCACTTTTAGTAAAATGAGGAAAACATATATAGAAAATATAAATATTTAAATAGAAAGAGTTAAATAGTCATTATTTGGAGATGATATTTCTATGCATGTAGAAAATCCAAAAAATTCTATAAACTACTTAATAAGCATATTGGGCAAGGTCATTGGACACAAATTTGACATACAAAACTATGTTGTATTTTATATACTACCAACAAAACAATTGAGAAATAAAATGTTTTAAATACCATTTCCAGACCAAGTGTGATGGCTCAAATTCCAGTGCTTTGAGAAGCTGAGGCAGGAGGATCACTTGATGCCGGGAGTTTGAGACTACTCTGGGCAACACTGCAAGACCCCATCTCTACCAACAAAATAATTAGCCAGGTGTGGTGGTGCAAGCCTGTTAAGTCCTAGTTACTTCAGAAGATGAGGCAGGAGGATCACCTAAGCCTAGGAGTGCAAGACTTCAGTCAGCTATGATTACACCCCTGCAACAGAGCGAAACCCTGTCTCCAGAAAATAAAGGAAGAAAACCTATTTCCAAAAGCATCAAAAAATATGGGATGAAAACAACAGGAGTAAATAAAAAATATTGAATGAAAAAATATAAATACAAAAAGGCACAAACAGTATGATTCTACTTATACGAGGTTCAAGAAGGCAAAATTAATCTACGTTACACTCATCAGAATAGTAATAACATATTAAACGGCATGGGCACTAAGCATCCTTTTTAGCTGATGGAAATGCTCTATATCTTAATTTGGGTGGGGTGTACAAGCATATACATATGTAAAAAAATTTATGGGAATTACATTTAAGCCTTGTGCAACCTATATATATGTTATACCTCAATACAATTTAAAGGGCTTGGGATTCTAAGTGTCAGGGTAGAATAAAGCACGTTTTTAGACATGTGAGGTCACAAACTATTTGCTTTATGTGAAAACTACTTGGGTATGGTATTCCACAGAATGCGAGAGCAAACCAACAATGAGGAAGACCTGAAATAGAAAAAACAGGAGATCTAACAAAGGAGAGGTGACAGAGTTCCCAGCAGGATGGTCAGTAAAACCCCCAGTTATACCCCGGATGTGGAGGGAAAACAGCCCAAATGAGAGCAAGCCCTAGGAGAGATGCCTCCAAAAATATTAATTTGATAGAATATCAGAAACATCTGGACGTCTAAAGAGGCGATTTAGGCAATTGCAGAGAGTTTGAGGTTTAGTTAATAGAAGGCACAAAGAAGAGCAAAAAAATGAATAAATGAGACAATTATGTAAATCCAGGAAAATGAAAACTTGTATGGGAAAAATAATGTAAACATAGTTTACTAACATGCTTCCTTAAACATTATTTATATGGTTACAATCGGGTAACCACTGAATGTTTATCTAACCAACTTGTAATATAACCATATTGAGAGGCTGGCAAGTTATACATAATAAATGTACATATGAAGGAGGGAAAGAAAAGAAGCTAAATAGCTTTGTCCCATTTAGTGGGATGTTAAGAGATGATGCCTAAAACAGAACCACTGAATGCAGTGATGTAAGCATTTTTATGTCAGCATATCAAATAAATAGCAAAATAGTTGGCTAAGAGGTGAAAGGAGTTACCTTTTGGGTAGGAAGAATGGTGGGAAGCATGGCTGGAAATTGATACTTTGTAGTAAACCTGGCAGAATATTTCAACTCCTTAAATTAATGTGCATGTAAAAATCTTGACTGAAATGACAACTTCAAAAATTTTCAAAAATAGGATGAGTGATGGAAAAGAATCTGAGAAGAGTTGATTAGAGTCAGGAGATGAACTTCAGAAGAACTAATGTTTGGACTGAGTGATAAATGGCTCCTGATCATGGTCTAGATGGAACATCTCAAGGTTTTCAAATTAAGTCTTCAATGCTCTACCCTTGCATTTTAAACCTATCATTTTTCAGAGTGAGACAACCTTTCTTTTTTGAAACTCCTTTTTCCTCAATGTAAAATTCTTTAAATAATTTTTGAAGCATTCTGTCAGTATTTTGTGCTTGCTGGGAAAAGAAATTTTCTTCATTATTTTATTATTGATATCTCTCAACACCTTCAGCAGAGAATTTATTACTTATTAAAGCAGATGACATTCCCTGAGAGTTTTCAGGAATTATAAACAATTACAGGAAAGAGAAGTGTTTCCATTACCAAAAGGGCAGTAATGATAGAATCCACTATTGAATATGCCAGCAAGATCATAGAGTTTAGAGAGCAAGCACAGTGTTTTAACCTTTATTCTAGCTGATAGAAGATGATGCAGTATTCTATTATCCACAATGACAGGTGATTTATTGGGATACTTTCTTTTCTTCCAAAGTGTTTTAAACCATTGTCTTTTTCTCCAATTGCACTGATTTTTCATCTTCGTACATGCATGGGGCTGTGAGCATTTGAGTGGTCATTTTTTCAAAAATCAACATTCTCACCTCTAGAGACATTCACCTTGTTAATGCTACATCACAAATTGAGGGTTGCCAGTGTTGCAGTCCAGAACAACTTTTATTTAGGCAGATTTTGTTACTATCCTAGCTGAAAATTAACCAAAGGTTTTGGAAATTTGTTCCTACAAACATTTCCCTAAAAATCTGCTTTCTGAAATCTTGGTTTAAGAAAACCATGATGTGGGGAGCCAGATATTTTGCTAAAAGAAAATATTTTAAAATAAGATTCCCAAAATTGAAGGATGCAGGGAGCAGATTAAAGGCTGATAGTGGGACTGTAATGGTTATATATTGTGTCATTTTTCAGGCCTGTAATTCTGGTGTATGTTTTCTTTTCTCTCAAAGGAGGTGAGATTATCAGTCTTGTGGTAATGGATCAGAAAACCATCAGACAAGCGGTTTTGCTGAGGTTCTGAAATGAGAACAAAACATTTAAGGACCTTTCCTCCTAATGTTCTTCTCCAATGGAGAGAAAGACCCATACTTCAGGTCACTGCTAGAGTGGCAGATTATTATTTAGTTTTCAGGTAGGGTGTTGGGGGGATTATTAGAATGCTGAGTCAAATGGTGCTTTGCAACATTGATATCTTTTTGATAAATTGCCCAAATTTCATGGTTAATGAGCCATGGTTATCTGTGCTCTGTAGATGTACAAAATTAAAATTCTGAAAGGCTAAAGACTGCCACTCTAGTGCATTTTCCATTTTCAATTGCCCTTTGTAATTTTGCTATGTACTAAAATTTAGAACTACATATGTGTGAAATGGGGAAAAATTTTAAAGGAAGAATGCATTATTAAGAGAACAATCAGTATAGTTTCAGGTTGCTTTTATCTTAAAATTTATAATCTAGAAAGAAGGAAGTCTTAGGAATTGATATACAAATCTTAGATTAAGGTACAAAAGAATTGGATTCTAACTATCTAGCTGAGTGTGTTTGGGTAAATTAATTTGTGTGCATTTAGGGCTTGATTGTCATCCAAAAAATAAAGTGAAAAGATAAAGACATTAACTCTAAAAATGCTTCTAGTCCTAAAATGTTTGTTTTTATTTTTGAAATACCCACAAATACTATGAAATACTAATCACAATTTTAACTGTTTAAAAATTTCTAAGATTTTATCTATGCCCATTTTATAAACTTTTATCTATCTTGTTTTTACTCCTTCATCTTTTGATTTACATAGACTTTAAAATCACATACATAAAGAATATTACAAAAATTTGTTAATAATCAAGTGTATTTCAGATTAATTACAGTGTTGAATGTAAAACAAATGAATAAAACTACCTGTAAATGAAGAAAATCCAATAAGAACAAATATAAATATAATCTTGTTTTCAATAGTATCATTTTAAGCTAATATCAAGGCAGAAATTACAAAGAAAAGGATTGATAGCATTGTCTGAAAAGTTAAAAACAAAATTAAAAGGCAAAATATCTATGCTGAATGTGTAGAAAAAGATAATATCTTCAAAATCAGTAGAAGATTATAAACATCCTAATATTAACATGAGCCAAGTAAGGGGAAACATAGTCAACTGTACGTAACATCAGTGAACTGTAAATAAATATGAAAAATTGCATATCAATTGGGTATTTTTCAATGTTTTATAATAACATTCAGTTAGAGGAGGTTCTGGAAATGAGTACTCATATACTGTTAATGGACACGTTAGGTGGAAAAAAATTCTGGAGTGTATTTTGACAAAATGACTATAAAGTCTGAGAATTTTGCTTTCCATTGGATTCAACAAGTCAATTTTAGATAGTATGGTCTAAAAGAATATCATGAGCATACTTTTATCTGAATGAGGTAAAATGCCACTGGAGGGTTTTAGACAGAGGAGTGAAATGATCTGCTGATGTATTGAGAACGGACAGCAAGTGGCAAGAGGAGGAAGCAATGAGGCAAGTTACAAAGCAAAAAGTAATAGCAGCTTGGAAGGATAATATTAAGATAAAAGAAAAAATGTTTAGTTTAGTGTTAAGCACAAAAAGTAAGTTAGGTTACAAATCACCATGAACAGTCTGCCTCTATTTGTGTTCAAAATATAATTATGTCCATACATAACAGGTTATCTCTAAGAAGAATAGTTCTTTTTGTTTTTTAATATCTCTATATTTTCAAACTCATATACAGGTAACTTCACATTTTATAATCAGAAAAAATAAAACATATTACAAATATAACTATATATCTTGAGTCAGAAGTTCCCAGGACATGGAGCTATAACATAACTAGCACAAACTGACCCAAGAAAATAAATTTATGTCAACACTTGGGTTATTCAGTGACCATTAAGTCACATGGCTAAATTAAAGGAAGAAAAAGTAACAAGAATTTGAGCATGTTGTGATTTGGACCATGTAACCAAAGTATATACAGAATCCTAAAGAGGCCTCTCAGCAAACTCTTGCCATGCAAATAAGTTTAAAGCTCAATGTTGTATTATACTTAAAATTTTGAAATTTGGTATTAGAAAACAAAGTCCAACAAATTATTCAAAAGTAAAGTTTATATACCTAGAAAAAAATGAATAAGTGACAGAGAAAAAGAAACTTTCCAAATGGAGGAATTATGTGTGCAGCGCAGCATGATTATTTTATTTGATGTTAAAATTATGGGGCAGAGGTAAATGCCCCTGTCTGACAGCTTT
>NW_016824191.1:0-439 GCF_001698545.2 Rhinopithecus bieti
CTGAAGACTATGGAAAAAGTGAAATGTCGTCCAATAGAAAACAGAATGAAGCACTCGAAGAAAATGTTCTCTGACATGACCATTCTTTTCACAGGGTTAAACCTTACTCTACATTTCCCAGTTTGAAAGTCGGTCTTTGAGGGTTCTGCGAAGGGATAGTAAGTGGCGACCAGAGGCCTGTGTGAGGCAAACAAATGACTTCCATCGAAAATCGGAGAGGAGCTTTATGGGCAACTCTTTTGTGATGTTTGTAGTCATCTGATAGAGTTAAATCATTCTTTGGATTGAGCAGTTTGAAACCACTGTTTCTGTCGAATCTGAGAAAGGATATTTGGAAATGCTTTTTAGAATAACCTGAAAGAGAAATAACCTCAGAGAAAAACGAGAAGGAAGCTTTCTGTGAAACTGCTCTGTATCACGTGAATTCCACTAACACAGT
>NW_016824192.1:0-2430 GCF_001698545.2 Rhinopithecus bieti
CGTGACGAGGGGAGGGGCTGGGAGAGGAGGGGGAGGAGTCAACAGAGAAGAAGGAGAAGCCAGAAGGGTCAGATGAAGAAGAGGAGAAGCCAGCGCAGAGGAAAAGTAGAGGAGACTTGGAAGAACCAGGATGGGGAGAAGACAAGACAGCAGGGGAGAATGAAAGCAGTCAGAGGGGAGAGACAGATCAAATGGAAGGGGTGGAGTCAGTGTGAAGGGGCAGGGTCAGGGCGTGGCTGGAGGGCTGCCCCTGCGCTCACCTCCTCTCATTCTTCCCGCAGCGACCTGGCCCTGCGCAACTGCCTGCTGACCTCTGACCTGACCGTGCGCATCGGAGACTACGGGCTGGCCCACAGCAACTACAAGGTAGGGCTTCCTTCCGTCGGGGTGGGGGCTGTGGGGTGCCCTGACTCGCCTGACACCGCCCTGGTTCCCCCAGGAGGATTACTACCTGACCCCAGAGCGCCTGTGGATCCCGCTGCGCTGGGCGGCGCCCGAGCTCCTCGGGGAGCTCCACGGGACCTTCATGGTGGTGGACCAGAGCCGCGAGAGCAACATCTGGTGAGGACCACGGGCTGCGGGGGCCGAGGCAGGCCAGGAAGATGGAAGGGTTACTAGATGCCCCCGGTTCTACAGATGGGGAAACTGAGTCCCGGGCGGGTCAGGGCTGGGCTCTGACCTCTCTCTGCTCTCTGCAGGTCCCTGGGGGTGACCCTGTGGGAGCTGTTTGAGTTTGGGGCCCAACCCTACCGCCACCTGTCAGACGAGGAGGTCCTCGCCTTCGTGGTCCGCCAGCAGCACGTGAAGCTGGCCCGGCCGAGGCTCAAGCTGCCCTATGCGGACTACTGGTGAGGGCTAGCCCACTCGGGGCTCCTGGCCTGCCGCACCCCACCCAGGATGGTCCCAGCTCCCCGTCTCGTTTCCCACATCACCCACATCCCGTTTGCCCTCCATACCCCTCAAGAGTGAAGAGGAGCTGTCCCCACCATTTCTGCCAGCATCTGCTACTTGCAGGGGGACACAGGCAGGGAATGGCTGAGCTGTGATTTGAACCCACTTCATCCTAAGAGACCCGTTTCTTACCTGTCTGATTCCAGAGCTCACAGCCCAAACGGGGACACCACCACCCTCACCAGCTGTTCCCATCTGCTGCTGTGTCCCCTCTGCCTTCAGGCCCCTGTCACCCTCTCTCTATGGGCATCTTACCCCCACCCCTGCTTCTTTGGGTCTCAGTACCTAGCTCCCCAGCCCAGTTACCTCCTCTGAATCTCTGTCCTCTTCTCCCTGGATCTCTGCCCTACTTCTTGGGTCTCTGTCCTCCTCTCTCTGGGTCTCTGTCCCTCTCTCTCTGGGTCTCTGTCCCTCTTTTTTTTTTTTGACAGAGTTTTGCTTTTGTTGCCCAGGCTGGAGTGCAATGGCATGATCTTGGCTCACTGCAACCTCCGCCTCTCAGGTTCAAGCGGTTCTCTTGCCTCAGTCTCCCAGGTAGCTGGGATTACAGGCAGGTATCACCACACTGGGCTAATTGTATTTTTAGTAGAAACGGGTTTTCACCATGTTAGCCAGCCTGGTCTTGAACTTCTGACCTCAGGTGATCCACCTGCCTCACCCTCCCAAAGTGCTGGGATTACAGGTGTGAGCCACCAAGCCTGGCCCTCTGTCCTTCTCTCTCTGGATCTCTGTCCCTCTCTCTCTGGGTCTCTGTCCCTCTCTCTCTGGATCTCTGTCCCTCTCTCTCTGGATCTCTGTCCTCCTCTCTCTGGGTCTCTGTTCCCCTCTGCATCTCTATCCCCCTATCTCTGATTGCCTGTCCCCTCCCTGGGTCTCTTTCCCCTCCCTGGGTCTCTACCCTGCTCACTCTGCCCCACCTCTCCCCAGGTATGACATCCTTCAGTCCTGCTGGCGGCCACCTGCCCAGCGCCCTTCAGCCTCTGATCTCCAATTGCAGCTCACCTACTTGCTCTCCGAGCGGCCCCCCCGGCCCCCACCGCCGCCACCTCCACCCCGAGACGGTCCCTTCCCCTGGCCCTGGCCCCCTGCACACAGTGCACCCCGCCCGGGGACCCTCTCCTCGCCATTCCCCCTACTGGATGGCTTCCCTGGAGCCGACCCCGACGATGTGCTCACGGTCACTGAGAGCAGCCGCGGCCTCAACCTCGAGTGCCTATGGGAGAAGGCCCGGCGTGGGGCCGGCCGGGGTGGGGGGGCACCTGCCTGGCAGCCGGCGTCGGCCCCCCCAGCCCCCCACGCTAACCCCTCCAACCCTTTCTACGAGGCGCTGTCCACGCCCAGTGTGCTGCCTGTCATCAGCGCCCGCAGCCCCTCCGTGAGCAGCGAGTACTACATCCGCCTGGAGGAGCACGGCTCCCCTCCTGAGCCCCTCTTCCCCAACGACTGGGACCCCCTGGACCCAGGAGTGCCCGCCCCTCA
>NW_016824192.1:5966-8594 GCF_001698545.2 Rhinopithecus bieti
AAAAAAAAAAAAAAAAAAAGAATCGGGGGGTGAAAAGAGGCAGAGAATAGCCTGCTTTTTTCCAAGTGAACTACTCATCCTTCAAGACCCCAAATTTCCCCTTTCCAAATTTCCTAATTTTTAAAGGTTGTCACCCTGACCTTTATCTGGGTACTCATAGCTCCAGAAAAACCCCCTCTAGACTGGGTGCGGAAGCTCTCCCCGTAATCCCAGCACTTTGGGAGGCTGAGGTGGGAGGATCGCCTGAGGTCAGGAGTTTGAGATCAGCCTGGTCAACATGGTGAAACCCTGTCTCTACTAAAAATACAAAAATTAGCTGGGCATGGTGGCAGGTGCCTGTAATCCCAGTTACTCGGGAGGCTGAGGCAGGAGAATCGCTTGAACTCAGGAGGTGGAGGTTGCAGTGAGCCGAGATCACACCACTGCACTCCAGCCTGGGAGACAAGAGGGAGACTTCGTTAAAAAAAAACAAAAAAACAAAACTCCCTCTATGCATCATCCCCCATAACCCCATCACTCTGAGATGTCTGGTCAACAAAACTGTGACTTTTGAGCAGATGTGAAGGAAAGGAGGGAGTGAGGCAGGTGGACGTCGGAGGGAGAGTGTTCTAGATAGAGGGCACTGAGATGGGCACTGGCTCACCATGTTTAGAGAATAGCAAAAGGGGCCGGGCGCAGTGGCTCAAACCTGTAATCCCAGCACTTTGGGAGGCTGAGACGGGTGGATCACGAGGTCAGGAGATCGAGACCATCCTGGCTAACCCAGTGAAACCCTGTCTCTACTAAAAAATACAAAAAACTAGCCGGTCGAGGTGGCGGGTGCCTGTAGTCCCAGCTACTCGGGAGGCTGAGGCAGAAGAATGGCGTAAACCCAGGAGGCGGAGCTTGCAGTGAGCCGAGATTGTGCCACTGCACTCCAGCCTGGGCGACAGAGTGAGACTCCGTCTCAAAACAAAAACAAAAACAAAAAAGAATAGCAAAAGGTAGTGAAACTTGAATAGAGAGAATGAGGACCAGAGAGGGACCATCTGCATTCATCTTTCTCCCTGCCCCACCTAAATCTTCCTCTTGCCCCTGCCATCAGCCCACAAAAGGCAGTTCACTTATGCAGTAATGGAGGGATAAGTGACCCCTGTTCATTTGCCAGTGAGGAAACAGAGGCTGAGAGAGGTGGATCTAGCTGGGTGTGGTGGCTCATGCCTGTAATCCCAGCACTTTGGGAGGCCAAGGAGGGCAGATCACGAGGTCAGGAGTTCAAGACCAACCTGGCCAAGATGATGAAACCCCGTCTCTACTAAAAAATACAAAAATTAGCCGGGTGTAGTGGCACGTGGCTGTAGTCCCAGCTACTCAGGAGGCTGAGGCAGGAGATCTGCTTGAACCTGGAGGCAGAGGTTGCAGTGAGCCGAGATCACGCCACTACACTCCAGCCTGGGTGACAAAGCGAGACTCCATCCCCCTCCCCACCAAAAAAAAATATAGAAAAGAGAGACAGAGAGGTGGATCTGTTTGCCCAAGGACACACAGCAAGCGAAGATAAACTTGGGATTCCAAGCCAGGTTTCCTCCTCCAGGGACCTCAAGTCCTTCCTTCCTAGCAGACTAAAATTGAAAAGTCTTAGAGCAGGGAAGGGGCCTGGAGATGGTTAGACACCCCAACTTTGGCAATCAGGCGCCAGAGAGGGGAAGTACCTTGGTCATTTTCACACAGCGGGAGCATTCACTCATTAATCCTACAAATACTGACTGAGTACTTCTATGTGCTTGGGGCCTGGAAATGAGGCTATGAATGAGCCAGACTCGGTCTCGGTTCTTTAGCGAGGCAAACACACTACCACAGCAGTATAATTACACGCTGAGAAAACTGCTCAGAAGGAGAGGTGCTCGGTGGATGGGGTGCAGAGTGGGTGCTCCTAACCTCCCAGGAGCCCTAGGAGATCTCTGAAGGCTTTGAAAGCCCAGAGCTGGAGGATGTGCAGGACTTGCCTTAGAAAAGGCAGTCCAGGCCGGGCGCGGTGGCTCACGCCTGTAATCCCAGCACTTTGGAAGGCCGAGATGGGCGATCACGAGGTCTGCAGTTCCAGACCAGCCTGGCCAGCATGGTGAAACCCCTTCTCTACCAAAAATACAAAAAATTAGCCGGGCATGGTGGCGCGCGCGCCTGTAGTCCCAACTACTCGGTGGGAGGAATGGTGGGGTGGCCCATGTGGCTAGATGGACGTCAGGCCAAAGGAGGTGGGGACAGAGGCCAGAGAGATCAGAGGGCCAGGGCATGCGGGCCTGGTGGGCTATGGGAAGTTGGGGCTTAAAGCCGTTGGCACTGGGGAGCTCTGGGGAGGTTGAGCACTGGAGAGGACCCTTCCCACACTGCCTGGAGAAAGGCCTCAGTGCAGCTCTTCCGTTCACGAAGTGGGTGCTGAGGCCCAGATTGTGCGGAGGGCTTACCTGAGGCCACACAGCTAGGTGGGAGGGCCTGCCTCAGTTTCCCCGGGACAGGGGCTCACCAGGTCTCTCCCCTCGCAGCCAGGCTCTCCCGGCTCTCCCTGGCGCTGCCGCCGCTCACGCTCACGCCGTTCCCGGGGCCGGGCCCGCGGCGGCCCCCGTGGGAGGGCGCGGACGCCGGGGCGGC
>NW_016824193.1:0-437 GCF_001698545.2 Rhinopithecus bieti
AGAAACTGGATTGTTATGGGTGAATTCTTCTCACAGAGTTGCATCATTCTTTTCTTTGTGATGTATGATAACACTGTTTTCCTGGAGTCTGCAATAGTATATTTGGGGGTGCATTGAAGCCTATGGTAACAAAGGAAATATCCCCAGAGAAAAAACAAAAAAAAGCTTTCTGAGAAACTGCTCTGTGATGTGTGAATTCAACTCACAGAGTTACACTGTTCTTTTCATTGAGCAGTTTGCTAACACTGTTTTCTTCCAATCTACAATGGGATATTTCAGAGCACATTGAATTGTATTGAGAAAAGTGAATATCCTCAGACAAAACTAGATAGAAACATTCTGAGAAACTCTTTTGTGATTTGTGAATTCATCACACAGTGTTACAAGATTCTTCTCATGGATCAGTTTGATAGCACTGTTTTGGGGAATCTGAGAAA
>NW_016824194.1:0-24029 GCF_001698545.2 Rhinopithecus bieti
TCACAGAAAGCTTCTTTTCAGTTTTGTCTGAGGATATTTTATTTTTCATCATACAAGTCCATATACTCCCAAAAGTCCACTGGTAGCTTTTACTACAAACGGAATTCCTCAATCTTCTTGGAGAAGAAAAGTGTAACTCAGTGAGTGGAATGCACACTTCACAAAGCAGCTCCTCAGAAATCTTCTCTCCGGTATCTACCTGAAGATATGTCCGTTTCACCATAAACCTCAAAGCACTCCCTAGTATCCCTTAGCTGACCAAGCTAAAAGAGTGTTTGAATACTGCTCAATGAAAACAGAAGTTTAACTGTGCGTGTGGACTTCACTTGACTTAGAGCAGTTTCACAGAGTGTTTCCTTGTCTTTTGATTGGAGGGTATTTCTTTTTCAATATATTCTTAAGAGCATTTCCAAATGTCCTTTCTCAGGTTCCACAGAAACAGTGATATCAAACTGCTCAATCCAGAGAATGATTTAACACAATAGAATGATTACACACATCACAAAGCAGTTGCTCTGAAAGCTTCTCTCCAGTTCTCATTGGAAGACACTTCCTTTCTCACCACAAGCCCAGGGGAACCACTTATTATCCCTTCACAGATTCCTCAAAGACAGAGTTTCCAAACTGAACAGCGCAGTGTAAACTTTGACTCTCTGAAATGAATGCCCACGTCAGAGAGGAGTTTCTTGGAACCCTTCTTTCTTGATTGTTTTTCAGGATATTTCACATTTCGCCATAGTCTTCAATTCGCTGCAAAATATACGTTTGTCAGTTTTGCAGGAAAAGTTTTCCAACACTGCCTTATGAGAAAAGAGGTATAACTCCCTGCGTGGAATGCACACATCAAAAGCAGTTTCTCAGAAAGCTTCTCTGCAGTTTTTAACTGAAGACATCTCCTTTTTTGCCGTACGCATGGATGTGCTCCTGAATATCTGTTCATGAATCCGTCCTTGACGAAGATTCAAAACTACTTGATAGAACAAAGGTTTATCTGTGTGAAATGAATGGACATATCTATCAAAAAGCAGTTTCACAGAAATCTTCTTTCCAGTTATGGTCTCATGATAACACCTTTTTCACCATAGCCATCCATGTATTCCCGAATCCCCTGGTAGCGTTATTCTCCAAACGGGATTCCCCGGTGCTCTATGAGAAGAAAAGTAAAACTCTGTGAGTGGAACGCACACGTCACAAAGCAGCTGCTCGGAAATCTTCTCTCCATTATCTATCTGAAGTTATTTCCGTTTTCACTGTAAGCCTCAATGGGCTACTGAGTATCCATTAGCGGACTAACCTAGAACAGTGTTAGAATGCTGCTCAATGAAAACAGGAGCTCAATTGTGTAAATGCACCTCACGTGACCTAGAGCAGTTTCACAGAAAGTTTCCTTCTGTTTTTTATTGGAGGGTATTTCTTTTTCAGTATATTCTTAAGAGCGTTCCCAAATGTCCTTTCTAAGCTTACACAAAAGCAGTGATTTCAACTGTTCAATCCAAAGAATGATTTAACTCTATGAGATGAATACACACATCACAAAGCAGTTGCTCTGAAAGATTGTCTCCAGTTTTCATCTGAAGACGTTTCCTTTCTCACCACAAGCCTTCGGGCCCCACTTTATATGCCTTCACAGATTCCTCAAAGACAGAGTTTCCAAACTCGGTGACATAGCATAAGCTTTAACTGTCTGAAATGAATGCACACGTCAAAGAGGAGTCTCCTGGAATGTTTCTTTCTGGATTTTATTTCAGTACAATTCATTTTTCGCCGTAGTTTTCAGTGCGCTGTAAGGTATTACATTTTGAGTTTTACAGGAACCGAGTTCAAACACTGCATTATAACAAAAGAGGTATAAATCCCTGAGTGGAATGCACACATCACAAAGCAGTTTCTCAGACAGCATCTCTCCCGTTCTTATCTGGCGATATTTCCTATTTCCCCACAGGCCAGAATGTGCACAAAATGTCCCTTTGCAAATCCGTCCATAATGCAGTTTCAAAACTGCATAATAGAGAAAATGTTTTATCTATGTGAGATGAATAGACATATTTAACACAAACCAGTTTCACAGAAAACTTCTTTCCAGTTTTTGTCTGAAGATATTTCCTTTTGAACCATAGCCATGCATATACTCCCGAGTGAGACCTGGTAGCATTTACACCAAACGGGACTCGGCAATCCTCTATGAAAATGAAATTTTAACTCTGTACGTGGAATGCACACGTCGCAAAGCAGCTTCTCGGAATTCAACTCTCCAGTTTTTATCTGAAAGTATTTCCTTTTTCACCATAATCCTCGAAGCGCTCCTGAATATCACTTCACAGACTAACCTAAAAGCTTGTTAGAAAACTGCTTAATGAAAACAGAAGCTTGGCTGTGTGAGTGGAATTCATGTGACCAAGAGCAGTTTCACAGAAAATTTCCATCCGGTTTCTGTCGAAGGTTACTTATTTTTCAGCACCTTCTTAAGAGCGTTCCCAAATATCCTTTCTCAGGTTCCACAGAAACAGTGATTTCAAACTGCTCAATCCCAAGAATGATTCAACTCTATGAGATGAATACACACATCACAAAACCGTTGCTCCGAAAGCTTCTCTCTAGTTTTCATCGGAAGACGTTCCTTTTCTCAAGACTAGCCTCTGGGTGCCACTTAATATCCCTTCATACATTCCTCAAAGACTTAGTTTCCAAACTGATCAATGTAGTGTAAGCTTTCACTCTCTGAAATGAGTGCACACGTCAGAGAGCAGTTTGTTGGAACGTTTCTTTCTGGGTTTTATTTCAGGATATTNCATTCCTCAAAGACTTAGTTTCCAAACTGATCAATGTAGTGTAAGCTTTCACTCTCTGAAATGAGTGCACACGTCAGAGAGCAGTTTGTTGGAACGTTTCTTTCTGGGTTTTATTTCAGGATATTCCACTTTTCACCATAGTCTTCAATGTGCTGCACAATATCACTTTTTCAGTTTTACAAGAACAGTGTTCAAACACTGAGTTATGAGAAAAGTGGTAGAACTCAGTGGAATACACACATCACAAAGCAGTTTCTCAGAAAGCTTCACTCCAGTTTTTACCTGAATATATTTACTCTTACCCCAGAGACTTGAAAGTGCTCCCACATGTCACTTCACGAATCCATCCATGACGCAGTTTCAAAACTGTGTAATAGGAAGAAAGCTTTATTTATGTGAGATGCATGGAGCTATCTATCAAAAGCAGATTCACAGAAAGCTTCTTTCCAGTTTTTGTTTGAGGAGGTTTCCTTTTTCGTCGTACTCTTCCATATACGTCCGAATGCAACCTGATACCTTTTTCTGCAAACGGAATTACCCAATGCTCTAAGAGAAGAAAAGTATAACTCTGTGAGTGGAATGCACACATCAAAAATCAGCTCCTCGGAAACCTTCTCTCCAGTATCTATCTGAAGATGTTTCCGTTTTCACTGAAAGCCTGAAAACGTTCCTGAGTGTCCCTTAGCTGACTAACCTAAAACAGTGTTAGAATTCTGCTCCATGAAAACAGAAGCTTAATGGTGCGACTATACTTCAACTAACCTAGAGCAGTTTCACAGAAAGTATCCTTCTGGTTTATATCGGAGTTTATGTCTTTTTTAGCATATTCGTGAGAGTGTTCACAAATGTCCTCTCTGAGTTTCTACAGAAAGAGTGATTTCAAACTGCTCAATCCAAAGAATGATTTAACTCTATGAGATGAATACACACCTCACAAAGAAGTTGTTCCAAAAGCTTCTCTCAAGTTTTCAACGGAAGATGTTTCCTTTCTCACAACAAGCCTACGGGCGCTACTTAATATCCCTTCACAGACTCCTCAATGACAGAGTTTGCAAACTGGGCAATGTAGTGAATGCTTTAAGTCTTCTCTGAAAAGAATGGACACATCAGAGAGCAGTTTCTTGAAACACTTCTTTCTGGGTTTTATTTCAGGATATTTCACTTTTTGCTTTAGTCTTCAAGGCGCTTCAAAGTATGACTTTTTCAGATTTACAGGAACAGTGTTCAAACACTGCGTTAGGAGAAAAGAGGTATAACTCCCTGAGTGGAATGTGCACATCACAAAGCAGTTTCTCAGAAAGCTTCTCTCCAGTTTTATCTGAATTTATCTCCTAATTCCCTGCAGGCTTAAATGTGCTCCGAATGTCCCTTCAGGAATCCGTCGTTGACGCAGTTTCAAATCTGTGTATTAGAAGGAAAGATTTATCTATGCAAGATGAGTAGATATATCTATCCCAAAGCAGTTTCACAGCAAGTTTCCTTCGAGATTTTGTCTGAGGATATTTCCTTTTTCACCAGGGCTGTAAATATACTCCCGAATGTCCCCTTTTAACTTTTTCTCCAAGCGGGATTCCCCAATCATCTATGAGAAGAAAAGTATAATTCTGGGAATGGAATGCACGTGTCACAAAGCAGCTCCTCGGAAATCTTTTCTCCAGTATCTATCTGAAGATACTTCCGCCTTCACCGTAAGCCTCAAAGCGTTCCCGAGTGTCCCTTAGCTGAATAACATAAAATAGTGTTAGAATACTACTTACTAAAAACAGAAGCTTAACTGTGGGAGCGGACTTCCCATGACCTAGAAAAGTTTCCTCTCTATTTTTATCGGAGGGTATTTGTTTTTCAGCATATTATTCAGAGTGTGCCCTAATGTCCTTTCTCAGGTTTCACAGAAACAGTGATTTCAAACTGTTTAACTCAAAGAATGATTAAGTCTGTGAGATGAATACACACATCACAAAGCAGTTGCTCCGAAAGCTTGTCTCTAGTTTTCATCTGAAGACATTTCCTTTCTCACTACAAGCCTCTGGGCGCCACTTAATATCCCTTCCCAGATTCGTCAACGACAGAGTTTCCAAAATGGGCAATGCAGTGTAAGCTGTAACACTCTGAAATGAATGCAAGCGTCAGAGAACAGCTTCTTGGAACGTTTCTTTCTGGGTGTTATTACTGGATATTTCACTTTTTGCCATAGTCTTCAATGCATTTCAAAATATCACTTTTTCAGTTTTATCAGAACAGTGCTCAAACACTACCTTGTGACAAAAGAGGTATAAATCCCTGACTGGAATGCACACATCACAAAGCAGTTTCTCAGACAGCTTCTCTCCCGTTCTTATCTGGCGATATTTCCTATTTCCCCACAGGCCGAAATGTGCACAAAATGTCCCCCGCAAAATCCGTCCAAAATGCAGTTTCAAAACTGTAAAATAGAGAAAAGGTTTTATCTATGTGAGATGAACAGGCATATCTAACATAAAGCAGTTTCACAGAAAGCTTCTTTCCAGTTTTTGTCTGAAGATATTTCCTTTTGAACCATAGCCATGCATATACTCCCGAATGAGCCCTGGTAACGTTTACACCAAATGGGGCTCACCAATCCTCTATGAAAATAAAATTTTAACTCTGTGAGTGGAATGCACAGGTCACAAAGCAGTTCCTCGGAATTCAACTCTCCAGTTTTATCTGAAGGTATTTCCTTTTCACCATAAGCCTCAAAGCACTCCCAAATATCACTTCTCAGACTAACCTAAAAGCTTGTTAGAATACTGCTCAATGAATACCGAAGCTTGACTGTGTTAGTGGAATTCATGTGACCCAGAGCGGTTTCACAGAAAATTTCCATCTGGTTTCTGTCAGAGGGTACTTATTTTTCAGTGCATTCTTAAGAGCGTTCCCAAATATCCTTTTTCAGGTTCCACAGAAACAGTGATTTCAAACAGCTCAATCCCAAGAATGATTTAACTCTATGAGATGAATACACACATGACAAAGCAGTTGCTCCAAAAGCTTCTCTCCAGTTTTCATCGGAAGACGTTTCTTTCCTCAAGACTAGCCTCTGGGCGCCACTTAATAACCCTTCATGCATTCCTCAAATAGTTTCCAAACTGATCAACGTAGTGTAAGCTTTCACTCTCTGAAATGAGTGCACACGTCAGAGAGCAGTTTGTTGGAACGTTTCTTTCTGGGTTTTATTTCAAGATATTTCACTTTTCGCCGTAGTCTTCAATGCACTGCAAAATATCACTTTTTTAGTTTTACACAAACAGTGTTCAAACCCTGCCTTATGAGAAAAGTGGTAGAACTCCCTCAGTGGAGTACAAAATCACAAACCAGTTTCTCAGAAAGCTTCACTCCAGTTTTTACCTGAATATATATACTATTACCCCACAGACCTGAATGTGCTCCCCAATGTCACTTCACGAATCCATCCATGACACAGTTTCAAAACCGTGTAATAGAAAGAAAGCTTTATCTATGTGAGATGAATAGAGGTATCTATCACAAAGCAGATTCACAGAAAGCTTCTTTCCAGTTTTGTTTCAGGAGATTTCCTTTTCGCTGTACTGTCCATATACTTCCGAATGCAACTTGATACCTTTTCTCCAAACAAAATTACACAAGGCTCTAAGAGAAGAAAATATAACTCTGTGAGTGGAATGCACACATCAAAATCAGCTCCTCGGAAACCTTCTCTCCAGTATCTATCTGAAGATGTTTCCGTTTTCACTGAAAGCCTGAAAACGTTCCTGAGTGTCCCTTAGCTGACTAACCGAAAACAGTGTTAGAATTCTGCTCCATGAAAACAGAAGCTTAATGGTGCGACTGTACTTCAACTAACCTAGAGCAGTTTCACAGAAAGTATCCTTCTGGTTTATATCGGAGGGTATGTATTTTTCAGTATATTCTTGAGCGCATTCGCAAACGTCCTCTCTGAGTTTCCACAAAAACAGTGATTTCAAACTGCTCAATCCACAGAATGATTTATCTCTATGAGATGAATACACACATCACAAAGAAGCTGCTCTGAAAGCTTCTCTCTAGTTTTCATTGGAAGTCGTTTTCTTTCTCACAAGAGGCCTATGGGTGCTACTTAATATCCCTTCACAGACAACTCAACGACAGAGTTTCCAAATTGGGCAATCTAGTGTACGCTTTAAGTCTCTGAAATGAATGGACATGTCAGAAAGCAGTTTCTTGAAACACTTCATTCTGGGTTTTATTTTAGGATATTTCACTTTCCGCTTTAGCCTTCAAAGCGCTTCAAGGTATCACTTTTTCAGATCTACAGGAACAGTGTTCAAACACTGTGTTAGGAGAAAAGAGGTACAACTCCCTGAGTGGAATGCACACATCACAAGGTAGTTTCTCAGAAACTTTCTCTCCAGTTTTTATCTGAATTTATCTCCTATTTTCCCATAAGCTTAAATGTGCTTCGAATGTCCCTTCAGGAATCCGTTGTTGATGCAGTTGCAGTTCGCAGTGCAAGGGGACTCCACGTGATTTAGAGCAGTTTCAGAGAAAGTTTCCTTCTGGTTTTTATCGGAGGGTATTTCTTTGTCAGCATATTCGTAAGAGCGTTCCCAGTTGTCTTTCTCAGTTTGCACAGAAACTGTGATTTCACACTGCTCAATTCAAAGAATGATTTAACTCTATGAGATGAATACACACAACACAAAGCAGTGGCTCCAAAAGCTTCTCTCGAGTTTTCATCAGAAGACGTTTCCTTTCTCACCACAAGCCTCCGGGTACCACTTAATATCCTTTCACAGATTCCTTATAGACAGAGTTTCCAAACTGGGCAACGTAGTGTGAGCTTTAACTCTGTGAAATCAATGCACACGTCAGAGAGCAGTTCCTTGGAGTGCTTCTTTCTGGGTTTTATTTCCAGATATTTCACTTTTTGCCGTAGTCTTCAATGCACTGAAAAGTATCACTTTTTCACTTTTACCGGAACAGTGATCAAACGCTGCCTCATGAGAAAAGAGGTATAATGTACTGAGTGGAATGTACACACCACAAAGCAGTTTCCCAGAAAGTTTCTCTCCAGATTTTATCTGAAGATATCTCCTATTTCCCCACAGGCCTGAAGGTGCTCCCGAATGTCTCTGTGTGAATCCATCCATGACGCAGTTTCAAAACTGTGTAATAGAAGGAAAATTTTATCTATGTGAGATGAATAGAGGTATCTATCACAAAGCAGTTTCACCAAAAGCTTCTTTTCAGTTTCTGTGTGAGGATACTTCCTTTTACCCATAGCAGTCCATATACCACCGAAAGTCCCCTGGTCACTTTTTCTCCAAATGGTATTCCCCAATCCTCTATGAGAAGAAAAGTATAACTCTGTGAGTGGTATGCACACGTCACAAAGCAGCTGCTCGGAAATCTTCTCTGCAGTATCTTTCTGTAGATATTTCCGTTTTCACTGTAAGCCTCCTAGTGCTCCTGAATATCCCTTAGCTGACTAACCTAAAACAGTGTCAGAAACTGCTCAATGAAATCAGAAGCTTAACTGTGCAAGTGGACTTCACGTGACCTCGAGTAGTTTCACAGAAAGTTTCCTACTGGTTTTTATCGGAAGTTAACCCTTTTTCAGCATATTCGTAGGACCATTTTCAAATGTCCTTTCTCAGGTTCCACAGAACCTGCTTTCAAACTGCTCAATCCAAAGAATGGTTTACCTCTATGAGATGAATACACATATCACAAAGCAGTTGCTCCAAAAGCTTCTATCCAGTTTTCATCAGAAGACGTTTCCTTCTCACCTCAAGCCTCTGGGCGCCACTTAATATCCCTTCACAGATTCCTCAAAGACAGAGTTTCCAAACTGGGCAGTGTAGGGAAAGCTTTAACTCACTGAAATGAATGCAAACGTCAGGGATCAGTTCCTTGGAATGCTTCTTTCTGGGTTTCCTTTCAGGATATTTCAATTTTTGGCATAGTCTTCAATGTGCTGTGAAATATCATTTTTTCAGGTTAACGGTATCAGAGTTCACACACTACCTTATGACATAGGAGGTAAAGTTCCCTGAATGGAATACACATATCACAAAGCAGTTTTTCAGAAAACTTTTCTTCCGTGTTTATTGAAAGATATTCCCTATTTCCCCACAGGACTCAATGTGCTCCGACATGTCCTTTCGCGAATCCATCCATGACGCAGTTTCAAAACTGTGTATTAGAAGGAAAGTTTTATCTTCGTGATATGAATAGACAAATCTATCACAAAGCAGTTTCACAGAAAGCTTCTTTCCACTTTTTGTCTGAGGATATTTCCTTTGTCACCGTGGTCGTTCATATACTCGCAATGTCTCCTGGTAGACTTTTCTCCAAACTGGATTCCCCAATCCTCCCTGAGAAGGAAAGCATAACTCTGTGAACAGAATGCATACAGCACAACACAGCTCCTCGGAAATCTTTTCTGCTCTTTTTATCTGAAGATATTAACTTTTTCACCTCAAACCTCAAAATGCTCCCGAATATCACTTTGCAAACTGAACAAAAACAGTGTTATAATACTGCTCAATGTAAACAGAAGCTTAACTGTGCGAGTGGACTTCACGTGACCTACAGAAGATTCACAGGAAGTTTCCTTCTGCGTTTTATGGGAGGGTATTTCTTTTTCAGCATATTCTTAAGAGCTTTCAGAAATGTCCATATTCAGGTTCCACAGAAACAGTGATTTCAAACTGCTTATTACAAACAATTATTTTAATCTATGAGATGAATACACACATCACAAAACAGTTTCTCTGAAAGCTTCTGTCCAGTTTTTATCAGAAGATGTTTTCTTTCTCACCTCAAGCCTTCGGACGCCACTATAATTTACCTTCACAGATTCTTCAAAGACAGAGTTTCCAAACTGGGCAATGTAGGGAAAGCTTTAACTCTCTGAAATGAATGCAAACGTCAAAGAGCAGTTTCTTGGAACGTTTCTCTCTGGAATTTATTTCAGGATATTCCACTTTTCTCTTTAGTCTTCAATGCGCTTCAAAGTATGACTTTTTCAGATTTACAGGAGCAGTGTTCAAACACTGCCTTGTGAGAAAAGACATATAACTCCCTGAGTGGAATGCACACATCACAAATCAGTTACTCAGAAAATTATCTCCAGTTTTTATCTGATGTTATTTCCTACTTCCCCACAGGCCTGAATGTGCTCCCGAATGTCCCTTCGTGAATGCATTGGTGATGCAGTTTCAAACCTGCGTAATAGACAGGTTTTACGTATGTGAGATGAATAGACATATCTATCACAAAACAGATTCACAGAAAGCTTCTTTAGAGTTTTTGTCTAAGATACTTTATTTTTCATCATACCAGTCGATATACTCCCGAATGTCCCCTGGTAGCTTTTCTACAAACGGAATTCCCCAATCATCTTGGAGAATAAAAGTGTAACTCAGTGAGTGGAATGCACACTTCACAAAGCAGCTCCTCAGAAATCTTCTCTCCAATACCTACCTGAAGATATTTCCGTTTCACCGTAAGCCTCAAAGCGCTCCCTAGGAACCCTTAGCTGACCTAGCTAAAAGAGTGTTCGAATACTGCTCAATGAAAACAGAAGTTTAACTGTGCGAGTGGACTTCACGTGACTTAGAGCAGTTTCACAGCGTGTTTTCTTGTCTTTTGATTGGAGGGTATTTCTTTTCAATATATTCTTAAGAGCATTTCCAAATGTCCTTTCACAGGCTCCACAGAAAGAGTGATATCAAACTGCTCAATCCAAAGAATGATTTAACACAATGGAATGATTACACACATCACAAGGCAGTTGCTCCGAAAGCTTCTCTCCAGTTTTCATCGGAAGACATTTCCTTTCTCACCACAAGCCCAGGGGAACCACTTATTATCCCTTCACAGATACCTCAAAGACAGAGTTTCCAAACTGGAAAATGCAGTGTAGACTTTAACTCTCTGAAATGAATGCCCACGTCAGAGAGGAGTTTCTTGGAACCCTTCTTTCCAGTTTTTTTTTCAGGATATTTCACATTTCGCCATAGTCTTCAATTCGCTGCAAAATATAAGTTTGTCAGTTTTGCAGGAAAAGTTTTCCAACACTGCCTTAGGAGAAAAGAGGTATAACTCCCTGTGTGGAATGCACACATCAAAGGGCAGTTTCTCAGAAAGCTTATCTGCAGTTTTATCTGAAGACGTCCCCTTTTCGCCTTATGCATGAATGTGCTCCCGAATATCCGTTCGCGAATCCTTCCATGACGCAGTGTTAAAACTACGTGATAGAAAAAAATCTTTATCTGTGTGAAATGAATGGACATATCTGTCAAAAAGCAGTTTCACAGAAATGTTCTTTCCAGGTTTTGTCTCAGGATATTACCTTTTTCACCATAGCCATCCATACATTCCTGAATCTCCTGGTAGCGTTATTCTCGAAACGGGATTCCCCCGTGCTCTATGAGAAAAAAGTAAAACTCTGTGAGTGGAATGCACACGTCACAAAGTAGCTCCTCGGAAATTTTCTCTGCAGTATCTATCTGAAGATATTTACATTTTCACTGTAAGCCTCAAAGTGCTCCTGAGTATCCCTTAGCTGACTCACCTAAAAGAGGATTAGATTACTGCTCAGTGAATACAGAAGCTAAACTGTGCCAGTGGACTTCACATGACCTATAGCGGTCACAGAAAATTTCCTTTTGGTTTTCATCAGAGTGTATTTCTTTTCAGCATATTCTTAAGAGCGTTCCCAAATGTCCTTTCCCAGGTTCCACAGAAACAGTGATNAATATTTCCTCTTTCCCCACAGGCCAGAATGTGCTCCCGAATGCCCTGTTGTGAATCCGTCATGATGTCCTTTCAAAACTCCATGATAGAAAGGAAGTTTTATCTATGTGAGATGAAGAGACATATCTATCACAAAGCAGTTGCACAAAAAGCTTCTTTCTAGTTTTTTTCTCAGGATATTTTGTTTTTCACCATATCCGTCCATATAATCCTGAATGTCTCCCGGTAGCTTTTTCTCCAAACGGGATTCCCCAATCCTCTTTGAGAAGAAAAGTATATCTCTGTGAGTAGAATTCACACGTCACAAAGCAGCTCCTTGGAAGTTTTCTCTCCAGTATCTATCTGAAGATATTTCCATTTTCACCGTAAGCCTCAATGCACTACTGAGTATCCATTAGCGGACTAACCTAGAACAGTGTTAGCATGCTGCTCAATGAAAACAGGAGCTCAACTGTGTGAGTGGACTTCACGTGACCTAGAGAGGTTTGCAGAAAGTTTCCTTCTGGTTTTCATCGGAGTGTATATCTTTTTCAGCATATTCTTAAGAGCATTCCCAAATGTCCTTTCTCAGGTTCCACAGAAACAGTGATATCAAACTGCAAAATCCAAAGAATGATTTAACACAATGGAATGATTACACACATCACAAAGCATTTGCTTCGAAAGCTTCTCTCCAGTTTTCATCGGAAGACATTTCCTTTCTCACCAAGACAGAGGTTCCAAACTGGACAATGCAGTGTAAACTTTAACTCTCTGAAATGAATGCCCACGTCAGAGAGGAGTTTCTTGGAACCCTTCTTTCCTGTATTATTTTCAGGATATTTCACATTTCGCCATAGTCTTCAATTCGCTGCAAAATATAAGTTTGTCAGTTTTGCAGGAAAAGTTTTCCAACACTGCCTTATGAGAAAAGAGGTATAACTCCCTCCTTGGAATGCACACATCAAAACCAGTTTCTCAGAAAGCTTCTCTGCAGTTTTATCTGAAGACATCCCCGTTTTCGCCGTGCACCTGAATGTGCTCCAGAATATCCGTTTGTGAATCCGTCCATGACTCAGTTTCAAAACTACGTGATAGAAAAAAAAAGATTCATCTGTGTGAAATGAATGGACATATCTATCAAAAAGCAGTTTCACAGGAATCTTCTTTACAGTTTTTGTCTCAGGATATTACCTTTTTCACCATAGCCGTCCATATATTCCCAGATCCCCTGGTAGCATTATTCTCCAAACGGGATTCCCCAGTGCTCTATGAGAAGAAAAGTAAAACTCTGTGAGTGGAACGCACATGTCACAAAGCAGCTCCTCGGAAACCTTCTCTCCAGTATCTATCTGAAGATATTTACATTTTCACCGTAAGCCTCAAAGCGCTCCCGTGTATCCCTTAGCTGACTAACCTGAAACAGGATTAGAATACTCCTCAGTGAATATAGAAGCTAAATTGTAGGAGTGGACTTCACGTGACCTAGTTCGGTTTCACAGAACGTTTTCTTCTTGTTTTCATCGGAGTGTATTTCTTTTTCAGCATATTCTTAAGAGGGTTCCCAAATGTCCTTTCTCAGGTTCCACAGAAACAGTGATATCAAACTGCTCGATCCAAAGAATGATTTAACTCTATGAGATGAATATGCACATTGCAAAGCAGTTGCTCCAAAAGCTTGTCTCCAGTGTTCATCGGAATACGTTTTCTTTCTCACCACAAGCCTCTGGTCGCCACTTAATATCCCTTCACCGATTCCTCAAACACGGAGATTCCAAACTGAGCAACGTAGTGTAAGCTTTAACTCTCTGAAATAAGTGCACACATCAGAGAGCAATTTGTTGGGACCCTGCTTTCTGGGTTTTATGACAGGATATTTCACTTTTCCCTATAGTCTTCAAGGTGCTGCAAAATATGGTTTTTCCGTTTCACAGGAACAGTGTTCAAACACTGCCTCATGAAAAAAGCTGGATGACACCCTGAATGGAATGAACACATCAAAAGCAGTTTTCAAAATCTTCTCTGCAGTTTTATCTGAAAATATCTCCTATTTCCCCACAGGCCAGAATATGCTCCCGAATGTCCCTTCGTGAATCTGTCATGACGAACTTTCAAAACTGTGTAACAGAAATAAAGTTTTATCTATGTGAGATGAATAGACATATCTATCACAAAGCAGTTTTTCAAAAAGCTTCTTTCTAGTTTTTTTCTCAGGATATTTCGTTTTTTTACCATATCCGTCCATATAATCCCGAATGTCTCCTGGTAGTTTTTTCTCCAAACGGGATTCCTCAATCCTCTATGAGAAGAAAAGTATACCTCTGTGAGTGGAATGCACACGTCACAAAGCAGCTCCTTGGAAATATTCTCTCCAGTATCTATCTGAAGATATTTCCATTTTTACCATAAGCATCAATGCGCTACTGAGTATCCATTAGCGGACTAACCTAGAACAGTGTTAGAATGCTGCTCAATGAAAACAGGAGCTCAACTGTGTGAGTGCACCTCACGTGCCCTAGAGAAGTTTCACAGAAAGTTTCCTTCTGTTTTTTATTGGAGGGTATTTCTTTTTCAGCATGTTCCTAAGAGCGTTCCCAAATGTCCTTCCTAAGGTAAAAATAGTGATTTCAACTGTTCAATCCAAAGAATGATTTAACTCTATGAGATGAATACACACATCACAAAGCAGTTGCTCTGAAAGCTTGTCTCCAGTTTTCATCTGAAGACGTTTCCTTTCTCAACACAAGCCTTCGGGCGCCACTTAATATCCCTTCACAGATTCCTCAAAGACAGTTTCCAAACTTGGCACCGTAGTGTAACCTTTAACTCTCTGAAATGAATGCACACGTCAGAGAGCAGTTTCCTGGAATTCTTCTTTCTGTGTTATATTTCAGGATAATTCACTTTTCGCCATAGTCTTCAGTGCACTGCAAGGTATTACTTTTTCAGTTTTACAGGAACAGTTTTTAAACACTGCCTTATGACAAAAGAGGTTTAAATCCCTGAGTGGAATGCACACATCACAAAGCAGTTTCTCAGACAGCTTCTCTCCCGTTCTTATCTGGCTTTATTTTCTTTTTCCCCACAGTCCGGAATGTGCACAAAATGTCCCTTAGCAAATCCGTCCATAATGCAGTTTCAAAACTGCATCATAGAGAAAAAGTTTTAACTATGTGAGATGAAGAGATATATCTAACACAAAGTAGTTTCACAGAATGATTCTTTCCAGTTTATGTCTGAACATATTTCCTTTTAAACCACAGCCATGCATATACTCCAGAATGTGCCATGGTATCGTTTACACCAAACGGGACTCGCCAATCCTCTATGAAAATAATATTGTAACTCTGTGACTGGAATGCACATTTCGAAAAGCAGCTCCTCGGATTTCCACTCTCCAGTTTTTATCTGAAGAAATTTCCTTTTTCACCATAAGCCTGGAAGCACTCCCGAATATCACTTCACAGACTAACCTAAAAGCTTGTTAAAATACTGCTCAATGAAAACCGAAGCTTGACTGTGCGAGTGGAATTCATGTGACCAAGAGCAGTTTCACAGAAAATTTCCATCTGGTGTCTGTCGAAGGGTACTTATTTTTCAGCACATTCTTAAGAGCGTTCCCAAATATCCTTTCTCAGGTTCCACAGAAACAGTGATTTCAAACTGCTCAATCCCAAGAATGATTTAACTCTATGAGATGGATGCACACATCACAAGGCAGTCGCTCCAAAAGCTTCTCTCCAGTTTTCATCGGAAGACGTTTGTTTTCTCAAGACTAGCCTCTGGGCGCCACTTAATATCCCTTCATACATTCCTCAAAGACTTAGTTTCGAAACTGATCAATGTAGTGTAAGCTTTCATTCTCTGTAATGAGTGCACACGTCAGAGAGCAGCTTGTTGGAACGTTTCTTCTGGGTTTTATTTCAGGATGTTTCACTTTTCGCCATAGTCTTCAATGCATTGCACAATATCACTTTCTCAGTTTTACACGAACAGTATTCAAACACTGCCTTACAAGAAAGTGGTAGAACTCCCTCAGTGGAATACACACATCACAAAGCAGTTTTTTCAGAAAGCTTCACTCCAGGTTTTACCTGAATATATTTACTATTACCCCACAGACTTGAATGTGCTCCCAAATGTCACTTCACGAATCCATCCATGATGCAGTTTCAAAACTGCGTAATAGAAAGAAAGCTTTATCTGTGTGAGATGAATAGAGGTATCTATCACAAAGCAGATTAACAGAAAGCTTCTTTCCAGTTTTGTTTGAGGAGGTTTCCTTTTCGTCGTACTCTTCCATATACGTCCGAATGCAACCTGATACCTTTTCTGCAAACGGAATTACCCAATGCTCTAAGAGAAGAAAAGTATAACTCTGTGAGTGGAATGCACACATCAAAATCAGCTCCTCGGAAACCTTCTCTCCAGTATCTATCTGAAGATGTTTCCGTTTTCACTGAAAGCCTCAAAACGCTCCTGCATATCCCTCAGCTGACTAACCTAAAACAGTGTTAGAATTCTGCTCCATGAAAACAGAAGCTTAACTGTGTGACTGTACTTCAAGTAACCTAGAGCATTTTCACAGAAAGTATCCTTCTGGTTTATATCAGAGGGTATGTCTTTTTCAGCATATTCTTGAGAGCGTTCGCAAATGTCCTGTCTGAGTTTCCACAGAAAGAGTGATTTCAAAGAGCTCAATCCAAAGAATGATTTAACTCTACGAGATGAATACAGACATCACAAAGAAGTTGCTCTGAAAGCTTCTCTCCAGTTTTCAACGGAAGACGTTTCCTTTCTCACAACAAGCCTACGGGCGCTACTTAATATCCCTTCACAGACTCCTCAATGACAGAGTTTGCAAACTGGGCAATGTAGTGAACGCCTTATGTCTTTTCTGAAATGAATGGACACATCAGAGAGCCGTTTCTTGAAACCCTTCTTTCTGGGTTTTATTTCAGGATATTTCACTTTTTGCTTTAGTCTTCAAGGCGCTTCAAAGTATGACTTTTTCAGATTTACAGGAACAGTGTCCAAACACTGCGTTAGGAGAAAAGAGGTATAACTCCCTGAGTGGAATGTGCACATCACAAAGCAGTTTCTCAGAAAGCTTCTCTCCAGTTTTTATCTGAATTTATCTCCTAATTCCCTGCAGGCTTAAATGTGCTCCGAATGTCCCTTCAGGAATCCGTCGTTGATGCAGTTTCAGATCTGCATATTAGAAGGAAATATTTATCTATTCGAGATGAGTAGAGATATCTATCCCAAAGCAGTTTCGCAGAAAATTTCCTTTCAGATTTTGTCTGAGGATAATTCCTTTTTCACCAGGGCTGTAAATATACTCCCGAATGTCCCCTTTTAGCTTTTTCTCCAAGCGGGATTCCCCAATCATCTATGAGAAGAAAAGTATAATTCTGTGAATGGAATGCAAGTGTCACAAAGCAGCTCCTCGGAAGTCTTCTCTCCAGTATCTATCTGAAGATATTTCCGTCTTCACCGTAAGCCTCAAAGCGTTCCCGAGTATCCCTTAGCTGACTAACGTAAAATAGTGTTAGTATACTACTTACCGAAAACAGAAGCTTAACTGTGGGAGTGGACTTCCCATGACCTAGAACAGTCTCACAGAAAGTTTTCTTCTTATTTTTATTGGAGGGTATTTGTTTTTCAGCATAATTTTAAGAGTGTACCCTAATGTCCTTTCTCATGTTCCACAGAAACAGTGATTTCAAACTGCTTGATCCAAAGTATGATTTAACTCTATGAGATAAATACACACATCACAAAGCAGTTGCTCAGAAAGCTAGTCTCTAGTTTTCATAGGAAGACAATTCGTTTCTCACCACAAGCCTCCGGGCGCCACTTAATATCCCTTCCAGATTCCTCAAAGACAGAGTTTCCAAACTGGGCAACGCAGTGTATGCTGTAACTCTCTGAAATGAATGCACACGTCAGAGAGGAGTTTCTTGGAACCCTTCTTTCTTGTTATTTTTCAGGATATTTCACATTTTGCCATAGTCTTCAATTCGCTGCAAAATATCACTTTGTCAGTTTTGCAGGAAAAGTTTTCCAACACTGCCGTATGAGAAAAGAGATACAACACCCTGCGTGGAATGCACACATCAAAAAACAGTTTCTCAGAAAGCTTCCCGGCAGTTTTATCCGAAGACATCCTCTTTTCGCCGTGTGCCTGAATGTGCTCTGGAATATCAGTTCGCCAATCTATCCATGATGCAGTTTCAAAACTACATGATAGAAAAAATGGTTTATCTGTGTGAAATGAATGGACATATCTATCAAAAAGCAGTTTCACAGAAATCTTCTTTCCAGTTTTTGTCTGAGAATATTTCCTTTTTCACCATAGCCGTCCATATATTCCCGAATCCCCTGGTAGCGTTATTCTCCAAATGGGATTCCCTGGTGCTCTATGAGAAGAAAAGTAAAACTCTGTGAGTGGAACCCACAGGTCACAAAGTAGCTCCTCGGAAATCTTCTCTCCAGTATCTATCTGAAGATATTTACGTTTTCACCATAAGCCTCAAAGCGCTCCTGAGTATCCCTTAGCGGACTGACCTATAACGGGATTAGAATACTGCTCAGTGAATACAGAAGCTAAACTGTGCGAGTGGACTTCATGTGACCTAGAGTGGTTTCACAGAAAGTTTCCTTCTGGTTTTCATCGGAGTGTATTTCTTTTTCAGCATATTCTTCAGAGCATTCCCAAATGTCTTTTCTCATGTTCCACAGAAACAGTGATATCAAACTGCTCGATCCAAAGAATGATTTAACTCTATGAGATGAATACACATATCACACGGCAGTTGCTCCGAAAGCTTGTCTCTTGTTTTCATAGGAAGACGTTTCCTTTCTCACCGCAAGCCTCCGGGCACCACTTAATATCCCTTCCCAGATTCCTCAAAGACAGAGTCTCCAAACTGGGCAACGCAGTGTAAGCTGTAACTCTCTGAAATGAATGCACGCGTCAGAGGGCAGCTTTTTGGAACGTTTCTTTCTGGGTGTTATTTCCGGATATTACACTTTTCCCCATAGTCTTCAAAGCATTGCAATATATCACTTTTTCAGTTCTATCGGAACAGTGTTCAAACACTGACTTATGAGGAAAGAGGTATAACTTTCTGAGTGGAATGCACACATCACAAAGCAGTTTCCCAGAAAGCTTCTCTCCAGTTTTTATCTGAAGGTATCTCCTATTCCCCCACAGGCCTGAATGTGTTCTTTTTCAGGATATTTCAAAGCCTGTCTCCCAATGTCCTTTCTCACATTCCACAGAAACAGTGATTTCAAACTGCTCAATCCAAAGAATGATTTACTTCTTTGAGATGAATACAAACATCACAAAAGAGTTGCAGAGAAAGCTTCTCTCCAAATTTCGATGGGAGACATTTCCTTGCTTGACACAGGCCTCCGGTTGCCACTTACTATCCCTTCGCAGAACCCTCAGAGGCCGACTTTCAAACTGGGAAATGTAGAGTAAGCTTTAACCCTGTTTAAAAATGGGTATGTCAGAGAGCAGTTTCTTCGAGTGCTTCTTTCTATTTTTTATTGGACGACATTTCACTTTTTGCCATTGTCTTCAAGGTGCTCCGAATATCACTCTTTTGGTTTTACAGGAACTGTGTTCAAGCTGTGCCTTCTGAGAAGAACATTAAAACTCCTTGAGTGGAATGCACACATCACCAGGCAGTTTCTCAGAAAGCTTCTCTCCAGTTTTTATCTGACTATATTTCCTATTTGTCCATAGGCCCACATGTGATCCCAAATATCCCTTCGTGGATCCATCCACGAGGGAGTTTCCAAGCAGCAAAATGTAAAGAAAGCTTCATCTATGGGAGAAGAATAAACATAGAAAAAAGCAGATTCACAGAAAGCTTCTTTCCAGTTTTTATCTGAAGATATTTCCTTTTTCACCATAGTCCTGAGTGTGCTCCCAAAAGTCCCTTCATGAATCCGTCCATGACGGTTCTCAAGCTGTGTAATGTAAGGAAACCTTTATCCATGTGAGATGATTACACGCATAACAAAGTATTTTCCTAGAAAGCTTCTTTCCAGGTTTCGTCTGAGGCTATTTCCCTTTTCATCATCGGCATCAACATGCTCCCGAATATCACTTGGTACCTGTTTCTCCAAAAGGATTTCCCCGATGCTGTATGAGAAGTATAACACTGTGAGTGGAATGCACACGTCAGAAAGCAGTTCCTCGGAAAGCTTCCCTCCAGTTTCTGTCTGAACATATTTCCTTTTTCACCATAAGCTTCAAAGTGCTCCTGAATGTCCCATCACATGCTAAACATACACAGGGTTATAAAACTACTCAACATAAGGAGAGGCTTAACTAAGTGAGAGGAATTAAGATGACACAGAGTAGTTTTGCAGAAAGCTTCCTTCTGGGTTTTACCTGAGGATATTTCTTTCTTCATGTTCTAAGGATCGTTCCCAAATGTCCTTCCTCAGATTCCACAAAAACAGTGATTTCAATGTGCTCACTCCAAAGAACGGTTTAAATCTAGGAGACGAATACACACATCACAAAGCAGTTCCTAACAAAATTACTCTGCAGGTTTCAACGGAAGATGTTTCCTTGCTCACCACAAGCCTCCGGGTGCCACTAGATATCCCTTCACAGTTTTTTCAAAGACAGAATTTCGAAACTGGGCAACATAGAGTAAGCATAAATTCTGTGAAGTGAATGCACATATCAGGGAGTGGATTCTTGGAACGCTTATTTCTCGATTTTATTGCAGTATATTTCACCATTTGCCATAGTCCTCAGTGCGCTCTGAAATATCACTTCTTCGGTTACACAGGCACAGTGTTTAAACACTGCCTTGTGAGAAAAGAGGTAAAATTCCCTGAGCGGAATGCATACATCACAAGTAGTTTCTCAGAAAGCTTCTCTCCAATTTTTATCTGAAGATATCTCCTCTTTCATCGTAGGCCTGAATGTGCTCCCAAATGTCACTTTGCGGATTCTTGCACGACGGAGTTTCCAAACTGGGTAATATAAGAAAGGTTTGAACAATCTGAGATGAATTGATATATCTAACGTGAAGCGGTTTCACAGCAATCTTCTCTCCAGTTTTGTCTGAGGATATTTCCTTTTCCACCATAGCCATCCCTGTACTCCTGAACGTCTCTTGGTAGCTTTTTCTCCGAAAGGGATTCCGGAATGCCCTAGGAGAAAAAAGGAATAGTTCTGTTAGTGGAATGCACATGTCACAAAGCAGTTCCTCGGAAAGCTTCTCTCCAGTTTCGGTCTGAACATATTTCCTTTTTCACCGTAAGCCTCAAAGTGCTCCTGAATGTCCCATCACATGATAAACATACACAGGGTTATGAAACTATTCAATGTAAGGAGAGGCTTAACTAAGTGAGAAGAATTAAGATGACACAGAGTAATTTCACAGAAAGCTTCCTTCTGGATTTTACCTGAGGATATTTCTTTCTCCATGTTCTAAGGATCATTCCAAGTGTCCATCCTCAGATTCCACAAAAACAGTGATTTCAATCTGATCAATCCAAGGAATGGTTTAAATCTATTAGAGGAGTACACACATCGCAAAGCAGTTGCTCAGAATGTTACTCCGCAGGTTTCTTTGGAAAATGTTTCCTTGCTCACCACAAGCCTCGGGCGTCACTAAATATCCCTTCACAGATTCTTCAAAGACAGAATTTTGAAACTGGGCAACATTGAGTAAGCATAAAATCTGTGAAGTGAATGCACATATCAGAGAGCAGATTCTTGGAATGCTTCTTTCTCGATTTTATTTCAGTATATTTCACTATTTGCCATAGTCCTCAATGCGCTCCGAAGTATCACTTTTCGGTTACACAGGAACAGTGTTTAACCACTGCCTTGTGAGAAAAGAGGTATAACTCCCTGAGCAGAATGCATTCATCACAAGTAATTTCTCAGAAAGCTTCTATCCAGTTTTTATCTGAGAACATCGCCACTGCGCCTGGCCCATGTGTGCTTCTTTCTATTTTTTATTAGACGAAATTTCACTTTTTGCCATAGTATTCAATGTGCTCCGAATATCACTCTATTGGTCTTACAGGAACAGTGTTCAAACTGTGCCTTATGACAAGACGTTAAAACTCCCTGAGTGGAATGCACACATCACCAAGCAGTTTCTCAGAAAGCTTATCTCCAGTTTTTATCTTATTATATTTAATATTTGACCATAGGCCCAAATGTGATCCCAAATATCCCTTCGCGGATCCATCCACGAGGGAATTTCCAAGCTGCGTAATGTCAAGAAAGCTTCATCTATGTGAGAAGAATAAACATAGAAAAAAGCAGATTCACAGAAAGCTTCTTTCCAGTTTTTATCTGAAGATATTTCCTTTAGCACCATAGTCCTGAGTGTGCTCCCAAAAGTCCCTTCGTGGATCCGTCCATGATAGTTTTCAAGCTGTGTAATGTAAGGAAACATTTATCTCTGTGAGATGATTACACATATCACAGAGTAGTTTCCTAGAAAGCTTCTTTCCAGGTTTTTTCGGAGGCTATTTCTCTTTTCATCATTGGCATCAACATGCTCCGGAATATCACTTGGTACCTGTTGCTCCAAAAGGGAGGTATAACACTGTGGGTGGAATGCTCACGTCACAAAGCAGTTCCTCAGAAAGCTTCTCTCCAGTTTCGGTCTGAACATAGTTCCTTTTTCACCGTAAGCCTCAAAATGCTCCCGAATGTCCCATCACACGCTAAACATACACAGGGTTTTAAAACTGCTTAACGTAAGGAGAGGCTTATTTAAGCAAGAGGAATTAAGACGGCACAGAGTAGGTTCACAGAAAGCTTCCTTCTGGATTTTACCTGAGGATATTTCTTTCTCCATGTTCTAAGCATCGTTCCCAAATGTCCTTCCTCAGATTCCACAAAAACAGTGATTTCAAGCTGCTCAATCCAAAGAATGGTGTAACTGTATAAGACGAATAAACACATCACAAAGCAGTTGCTGAGAACGTTTCTCTGCAGGTTTCATAGAAGACGTTNCTGAGGATATTTCTTTCTCCATGTTCCAAGCATCATTCCCAAATGTCCTTCCTCAGATTCCACAAAAACAGTGATTTCAAACTGATCAATCCAAAGAAAAGTTTAAATCTATGAGACAAATACACATATCGCAAAGCAGTTGCTCAGAAAGTTACTCGGCAGGTTTCATCAGAAGATGTTTCCTTGCTCACCACAAGCCTCCGGGCGTCACTATATATCCCTTCACAGATTCTTCAAAGACAAAATTTCGAAACTGGGCAGCATAGAGTAAGCATAAATTCTGTGAAGTGAATGCGCATATCAGAGAGCAGATTCTTGGAATGCTTCTTCCTCGATTTTATTTCAGTATATTTCACTATTTGCCATAGTCCACAATGTGCTCCGAAGTATCACTTTTCGGTTACACAGGAACAGTGTTTAACCACTGCCTTGTGAGAAAAGAGGTATAACACCCTGAGCAGAATGCATACATCACGAGTAGTTTCTCAGAAAGCTTCTATCCAATTTTTATCTGAAGACATTTTCTCTTCCACTGTAGACCTGAATGTGCTCCCAAATGTCACTTCGTGGAGTCGTGCATGACAGAGTTTCCAAACTGCGTAATATAAGAAAGCTTTGAAATATGCGAGATGAATAGATATACCTAACATGAAGCAGTTCCACAGAAACCTTCTCTCCAGTTCTGTCTAAGAATATTTCCTTTTTCAGCCAGGCGCGGTGGCTCAAGCCTGTAATCCCAGCACTTTGGGAGGCCGAGAAGGGCGGATCACAAGGTCAGGAGATTGAGAACATCCTGGCTAACATGGTGAAACCACGTCTCTACTAAAAAATACAAAAAGCTAGCTGGGCGAGGTGGCGGGCTCCTGTAGTCCCAACTACTCGGGAGGCTGGGGCAGGAGAATGGCGTGAATCCGGGAGGCGGAGCTTGCAGTGAGCTGAGATCAGGCCACTGAACTCCAGCCTGGGCAACAGACGGAGCGAGACTCCGTCTCAAAGAGAATATTTCCTTTCTCACCATAGCTGTCCCTGTACTCCCGAATGTCTCTTGGTAGCTTTTTCTCCATAAGGGATTCCAGAATCCTCTAGGAGAAAAAGGTATATTTCTGTGAGTGTAATGCACACGTCACAAAGCAGTTCCTCGGAAAACTTCTCTCCAGTTTCGGTCTGAACATATTTCCTTTTTCACCATAAGCCTCAAAGTGCTCCCAAATGTCCCATCACACGCTAAACATACACAGGGTTATAAAACTACCCAACATATGGAGAAGCTTAACTAAGTGAGAGGAATTATGATGACACAGAGCAGTTTCACAGAAAGCGTCCTTCTGGATTATACGTGAGGATATTTCTTTATCCATGTTCTAAGGATCGTTCCCAAATGTCCTTCCTCAGATTACACAAAAACAGTGATTTCAATCTGCCCAATCCAAAGAACGGTTTAAATCTAGGAGATGAATACACACATTGCAAAGCAGTTGCTCAGAAAGTTACTCTGCAGGTTTCGT
>NW_016824195.1:0-276 GCF_001698545.2 Rhinopithecus bieti
ACTTCTTTCTACTTTTCATCTGAGGATATTTCCTTTGTCACCGTAAGCTTCATTGTCTTCAGAAATATCCCCTGGCAGATTTCCAGAAAACAGTGTTATCACACTGAACACTGAAGAGAAAGGTGTTACTCTTTGAGTTGCATTCGCACATCGTAGTGCAGTTTCTCAGAAGACTTCTTTCCCATTTTCATCTGAGGATATTTCCTTTTTCTTATTTTTTATTTTATTTTTATTTTTTATTATACTTTATGTTCTAGGGTACGTGTGCATAACGTG
>NW_016824196.1:0-441 GCF_001698545.2 Rhinopithecus bieti
TTCAATGAAAAGAAAAGTGTAACTTTGTGAGATGAACTCACACACCACAAAGGAGTTTCTCAGAAAGCTTCTTTCTAGTTTATATCTGAGGATATTTACTTTGTCAACACAGGCCTCAAGGCGCTCCCAAATATCCCTTTGCAGATTCCAAGAAAGTAGTGTTAGCAAACTGCTCCATGAAAAGAAAGGTGTAACTCTGTGAGATGAATTCACACACCACAAAGAACTTTCTCAGAAAGTTTCTTTCCAGTTTTATCTGAGTATATATCCTTTTACATGATAGGCCTCAATGTACTCCCAAACATCACTTTGCAGATTATACAAAAGCAGTGTTTGCAAACTGCTCCATGAAAAGAAAAGTGTAACACTGTGAGATAAATTTACACATCACAGAGAACTTTCTCAGAAAGCTTCTTTCTTGTATTTATCAGATGATATTAA
>NW_016824197.1:0-439 GCF_001698545.2 Rhinopithecus bieti
GGATGGAGCCCACCGCAGCTCAAGGAGGCCTGCCTGCCTCTGTAGACTCCACCTCTGGGAACAGGGCATAGCTAAACAAAAGCAGCAGAAACCTCTGCAGATGTAAATGTCCCTGTCTGACAGCTTTGAAGAGAGTAGTGATTCTCCAAGCATGGAGTTTGAGATCTGAGGACGGACAGACTGCCTGCTCAAGTGGGTCTCTGAACCCTGAGTAGCCTAACTGGGACACATCCCCCACTAGGGACAGACTGACACCTCACACCTCACACGGCCAGGTACACCTCTGAGATGACGCTTCCAGAGGAACAATCAGACAACAACATTTGCTGTTCAGTAATATTCACTCTTCTGCAGCCTCCGTTGCTGATACCCAGGCAAACAGGGTCTGCAGTGGACCTCAGACAAACTCCAACAGATCTGTAGCTGAGGGTCCTGACTG
>NW_016824198.1:0-1124 GCF_001698545.2 Rhinopithecus bieti
CTACAGGCGCCCGCCACCACGCCTTGCTAGTTTTTTGTATATTTTAGTAGAGACGGGGTTTCACCATGTTAGCCAGGATGGTCTCGATCTCATGACCTCGTGATCCACCCATCTCGGCCTCCCAAAGTGCTGGGATTACAGGCTTGAGCCACCGCGCCCGGCAACCTCTCCTATTTTTCTTACCTTGCCTCCCTCTTCTCTTTATTCACATCTTTCACTAACATTTTTATGTTGTTTTTGTTATATGTTTGTCCTTACTTTTCCTTCAAGAGGATGAAAATTATGTATGTGTATTATCTCTGAAATAATAAAAAAAAAACTATAGTTTTAACTTGTTTTTACTTTATATCTGACCTCATTTATTTTTATAGTAAAATAGAAACATCTAATTATTGAAGATTTCCAGTCCTACTAAGCCTATAATACCGCTTAAAATGCAATCAGTTTAAACTGTTAAGAGAAAAACAGAAGGTGCTAGCATGTAAACAAGAGAGAATATGAATATAATATCCATACTACTTATATTGCTAAAATAACACTAAACATTTAAAATCAATTACCGACAGGGGAGGTAAGGATAGGATGGAATAAAGGGGACAGGAATGAAAATACACCTTCTCTAAATATAAATAATGAATAGTTTTGATTTTGGAATTATATAAATGCTTATACATTCAAAAGTAAAATTTTAAAAAGCAATCCTTGAAAATTGAAAAGAAATTGAAACAAATCTAACTGCATTTGGTGATGCAAACACACAGAGAAACAAGTATTTCAAGATATTTTAGAAATATACATATTGACTGCATACATAGTGGAATATATTAATGTCCAAGAGAGCTGCCCAGAAATTTTTTTTTATTATTTTACTTTAAGTTCTAGGGTACATGTGCACAATGTGCAGGTTTGTTACATATGTATACATGTGCAATGTTGGTGTGCTGCACCCATTAACTCATCATTTACATGAGGCATATCTCCTAATGCCAGAAATTTAAATTTCATTCAGTAGGCTGATTGTTAGTAATTCTAGTTTTAATATTTTGAAACTATTTTTATGTATTATCAGATATAGCAAATAATAATAATATTGTTCTTGGCCGGGCGCGGTGGCTCAAGCCTGT
>NW_016824199.1:0-1124 GCF_001698545.2 Rhinopithecus bieti
CGCCTGGCCTATTTTTAAATTTTTGACTGGGTGTTGCTATATTGTCCAGCTGGCCTCCAAATCCTGGGCTTAAGCGAGCCTCCTGCCTCCACCTCCCAAAGTGCTGGGATTATAGGAGTGAGCCACCACGCCTGGCCAATTTTTCTATCATAATGCATACATCAAATTTGTAATTATAACTATGCTGGAAATGTCACATGTGACAGCCGACCTCCCTTGGTGAGGAGGGAGAAGCCAGGACGTGCGTCCTACGTGGAAGCCGTGGCTTGGCCCTCACCTGAGGCTGGTGTGACAGCTGCCCTATGAAGCGCCCAGCCGAGAACGGAGCTGGATGCAGAATCCCATAGGTGGAGTTTGGCCTTGCAGGTGGAGGCACCAGTTACCTGCCAGGTAACTCTGGCAGCAAACTCAAGAGTTCTTTGTTCCTGATTTTAAAATTGATGAGGCTGGGCACAGTGGCTCACACCTCTAATCCCAGAACTTTGGGAGGCCGAGGTGGGTGGATCACAAGGTCAGCAGTTCGAGACCAGCCTGGCCAACACAGTGAAACCCCGTCTGTACTAAAAATACAAAAATTCGATGGGCACAGTGGCTCACTCCTGTAATCCCAGCACTTGGGGAGGCTGAGGCGGGTGGATTGCAAGGTCAGGAGTTCGAGATCAGCCTGACCAACGTGATGAAACCCTGTCTCTACCAAAAATACAAAAATTAGCCAGGTGTGGTGGTGCATGCCTGTAATCCCAGCTACTCTGGAGGCTGAGGCAGGAGAATTGCTTGAACCCGGGACGCAGAGGTTGCAGTGAGTTAAGATCGCGCCACTGTACTCCAGCCTGGGTGACAGAGTAAGACTTCATCTCAAAAAAAAAAAAAAAAAAAAAGCCGGGTGCGGTGGCTCACGCCTGTAATCCCAGCACTTTGGGATGCCAAAGGGGGCAGATCACGAGGTCAGGAGATCGAGACCATCCTGGCCAAGATGGTGAAACCCTGTCTCTACTAAAAAAAATACAAAAAATTAGCCAGGCGTGGTGGCAGGTGCCTGTAGTCCCAGCTACTCAGGAGGCTAAAGCAGGAGAATGGTATGAACTCGGGAGGCAGAGCTTGCAGTGAGCTGAGATTCCGCCACT
>NW_016824200.1:0-24004 GCF_001698545.2 Rhinopithecus bieti
TGACTGGCGGCCCAAAGGAAGCCCTTTGACTGTGATATTCAATTTTCTGTTCAATCCACACTGCAGAGATACAAGGATAAACCACCATTTTGGTTCCCAAATTTTTTCCAAGAGCTCATACAAAATATTCCAGCTAAATGAAATTTAATCTTCGTCTTCCTCCTCTTCTTCATCCTGGTTAATTTGGAAGTAACGGAATTCATAACTCTCTTTGCTGTTAGCAACTGCGTGCAACCAATCACGTAGTTTATTATTCTTCAAATATTTTTTAGTAAGATATTTCAAATACCTGTTTTAAAAAAGGCACCTCTGATGTTACGGCAATCTTGCTCTTGCTCCTTTCGATGGTCACCACCCCTTACCAAGGTTCTCAGCTTTGCCGATCACTTTGATCCTTTCTTGCAAAAACTGCTCAAAATTGGCAGCATCCATGATTCCATCTTTTACGGGGTAGGTGCAATCAAGAGTGAATTTCAGAACCTGCTTCTTTTGTTTGCCCCCCTTCACCAGTTTTTTCACAGGTGCCATAGCAGTAGCGGAGACAAGATGCCCAATATCACTTCCACATAATTTTCTTTCCTTTGGATATATATCCAGTAGTGCGATTGCTGGATCATATGGTGGTTTAATTTTTAGTTTTTTGGGGAACCTCCATACTGTTTTCCATAGTGTCTGTACTTATTTACATATACACAATTTACATATACCTTTACATACACACCAACAGTATGTAAGAATTCCCTTTATTCTTCATCCTCTCCAGAATTTATCTTAATTTCTAATTTTAGTTATGTGGTACATCTCCTATTTCTCATTCAATCTAGCTAAGGTTGTGTCAATTTTGTTTATCCTTGCAAAGAATCAATTATTTATTTATTTATTTATTTATTTATTTATTTATTTATTTTGAGAGGGAGTCTCAATCTGTTGCTCAGACTGGAGTGCTGTGGTGCGATCTCCGCTCACTGCAAGCTGCGCCTCCCGGGTTCAGGCCATTCTCCTGCCTCAGCATCCCGAGTAGCTGGGACTACAGGCGCCCACCACCACGCTCGGCTTTTTTTTTGTTTGTTTGTTTTGTTTTGTTTTGTGTTTTAGTAGAGACGGGATTTCGCCGTGTTAACCAGGATGGTCTCCATCTTCTGACCTCGTGATCCACCCACCTCCACCTCCCAAAGTGCTGGGATTACAGGCCTGAGCCACCGCCCCTGGCCCAATTTTTATTTTAATTGATATTCTCTGTTGTTTATCTATTCTTATATTTATCTCATTCTCACCCCTATTGATTTTTTGCATCAACTAAATTTGAGTTCAGTTTGCTTTGTTTTCCAGCCCTTTATGTTGTAAAGTTATTTACTCGAGATACTTTTATTTTAATAATGTCAGCTTTTAACCTATAAATTTTCCTCTTAGACCTTCTTTTACTCATTGTATAAGTGTTGGGATGTTGTTTGAAATTTTCATAAGTCTCAGTGTTTTTCTAATTAATTTGTTTTGGATTTTTTTATTTAATCTATTTGTTTTGTAAAATAGTGTTGTTTCATTTCCACATACTTACATAATTTTTTAGTATTCCTTTTGTTATTTAATGTCAGTTTCACTCCATTTTTATTAAAAAATATATATTTTATGTTGGTTTTGTTTGTTTGTTTCTGAGACAGAGTCTTCCTCTTCACCAAGGCTGAGTGCAGAGGCGTGATCATGGTTCACTGTAGCCACATCCTCCTGTTCTCATGTGGTTCTCCCTCCTCAGCCTCCTGAGTAGCTGGGACTATAAGCATGCATCTCCATGTCCAACTAATCTATTTTCTTTATGAAGAGATGAGATCTCACTATGTTGCCCTGAGTATTTTTAAACTCCTGGACTCAAATAATCCTCCTGTCTCAGACTCTCAAATGTCTGGGATTATAGGCACGAGCCTCCTTGCTCAGCCATATGTTTTCAATCTTTATTTGTACCCATTTTATGGCCTAATATATAGTCTACCCTGGTAAATGTTTCATGTACAATTGAGAATGCTATGTATTGTGCTGTTTTTTGGGTAGAATGTACTCGGTATTTCTTTCAGTTGCAAGTGGTTTATAGTTTTGTTCAAGTTCACAGTATTCTCACTGGTTATATTGATTAATTTTGTGTGTTAACTTTGCTGGGTAACTGCCCAGCTACATGGTCAAATATTATTCTGAATGTTTCTATGAAGATGAACTTGTTTTGGATTAGATTAACATTTAAATTTGAGGATTTTGAGTAAAGCTGATTACCCTCTATAATGTGGGTGAGCCTCATATAATCAAGAGAAGCTCTCAGTAAAATAGAATAATTTATCCCGAGGAAAAAAAAAAATCTTCCAGTAGACTGCCTTTAGTTTCAGATTGCAATTATTTCTCAGGATGATCAGCTAGCTACCTGGTGCCAGGTTGATTTCATCGAACTGCTTTCATCATGGAAGACAGTATTTTGTTGTTGCTAAAATATACACTTACTGTGGATATAAATTTGCTTTTCTTTTATGCAATGTTTTCTCTCAAAACTATCATCCATGGCCTTACATCACGACTTATCCACTCTTATGGAAGTCCACACACAATTGCTTATGTTCAAGGAACTGACTTCACAACAAAGGAGGCACAGCGCACTGTGGTCATAGGCTTCAGTGGTCTTGCCATGTTTTCTCCACCAGAATTATGGAGCTGACCAATAGAACTATGAAATGGTCTTTTGAAGACTCCATGACACTGCAATCTAAGTAGTAAATACCATGTAGCACTGGGGCACATTTCTTCAGAAAGTTGTGTATGACCTAAAACAGCATCCAATATATTGTAATGCTCCTGCTATACCCAGGATTCACAGGTCCAGGAATCAACAAGTTGAAATGGGAATGGTAAAACTATTACCGCTAGTGACTCACTTGTAACAAACTTTTTTTCTACAATCTTAGGCTCTGCTGGTCTACAGGTCTTTATTACAAAGGGATGGGTACTTTTACTAGAAGACATAAGAATTCCATTGAACTGGAAGTTAAGATTTCTCCTCAGCCACTTTGAGCTCCTCATTACTCTGAATTGTGAAGAAAAGACTATTAATAGCCCAGACACTTCTGAAATGAAGCTTTGTGTAAGTCCCAAAGTAACAAGCTACAACCAGCTGAAGCATTTTCTAAGAGCAAAGGAAATACAGTGTGTGTAGTTAGTTATGAATACCAAATATGAGTGCATCACAAGTTATAGAAAGGGTGATTGGAGTTGTCTTATTTTGTTTTAGTATGAATATGTATATAAATAAATTTTGTTTCCTTCCACATTAAGTTTTTATCATGTAGCATAATATATATTTATTTTATATCATAGTATTTATGTATTGTTTGTGTTACATCATATTATTTCAGTTATGGGATATCAAGAAGAGTAAACATTTTCCTAAGATTTTGCATTCTCTTCTGAGAAAGGAGTTAGTACATTTTCAGTTATATGTAGGATAGTTGTATTATATTTGGCAGGAGTATGGCCTTCTAATTGTCTTTATTAAGAGTTTAGGTATGGTGTACAGAGATGTGTGTAGGTGGCAGTTGGACAAGGGGTAGACTTGTAATGTTTACTTTTTTGTGACACCGTTGTTGGGCCACAGTCCCAGGTATTAGATCAAACATTATTCTGGATGTTTCTCTGAATGTGTTTCATGGATGAGATTAACATTTATATCAGTAGACTTGAGTAAAACAGATTACATTCTATTGTGGCTGAGAATCATCAATTAATGGAAGGATTTAATTAAATAAAACAGACATCTCGCAAGGAAGAAGGAATTCTGCCAGTAAACTGCCTTTGTAAATTGACTACAACTTTTTCCTGGGTCAGCAGTCTGCCAGACTACTCTTAATATATTAAACTTGTACCTCTGCAATCATACGACTGATTTCAGAAAGAAATTCCTTTGTACTTGCCTATCAATCTATCTATTCCTTTAATTACTATCTGGAGAAATTTTATACATATGCACACACAAAATTGGTCCTCTATATCTGTGGCTTCTGTATCTATTAATCCAACCAACTGTGAATCACAAATATTCGAGACAAAAATAATCAATAACAAAACAATAAGAAAAATAATTTGGCCAGTCACGGTGGCTCACCCCTGTAAACTCAGCACTTTGGGAGGCTGAGGTGGGCAGATCACAAGGTCGGGAGTTGGAGCCTGACCAACACAGTGAAACCCCATCTCTACTAAAAATACAAAAAATTAACTGTGCGTGGTGGTGGGTGCCTGTAACCCCAGCTACTCAGGAGGCTGAGGCAGGAGAATGGCTTGAACCCGGGAGGCAGATGGTTGCAGTGAGGCCGACGATACCACTATTGCACTCCCAGCCTGGGCAAACAGAGTGAGGAGTGAGGACTGCCCCCCCCCCCCACAAAAAAAAAAAAAAAAAGAAAGAAAAGAAAAGAAGAATATAAATAAAATACAATATAGCAACTATTTACATAGCATTTACAGTGTATTATGTATTATAAGTAATCTAGAGATTATTTAAAGTATATAGGAGGATGTGCATAGGTTATAGACAACTACTATGTCATATTATATAAGGGACTTGAACATCAGTGAAGTTTGGTATCTATGGGAGTATATTAGTCCGTTTTCATGCTGCTGATAAAGACATAACCGAGATGGGGCAATTTACAAAGGAAATAAGTTTAATGGAAAACTCACAGTTCTATGTGGCTGTGGAGGCCTCACAATCATGGTGGAAGGCAAGCACGAACAAATCACATCTTATATAGATGTCAGCAGGCAAAGAGAGACTTTTGCAGAGAAATTCCCGTTTGTAAAACCATGAGATTTTGTGAGACCCATTCACTATCATGAGAACAGCATGGGAAAGATCCGCCACCATGGTTCAGGTATCTCCCACTGGGTCCCTCCCACAAAACATGGGAATTATGGGAGCTAAAAGATGAGATTTGAGTGGGAACAAAGAACAAATCCATACAAGAGGTTCCTAGAACAAATCTCCTACAGTTACCTAGGAATGACTGTGTAGAAAGAAAAAGATAACTCTATAGATCAATCTCCACAGAGATATCTATAGCTATAACATATGTCTCTCTGTATAGATACATAGATAAAGGTATTTATATATGTATGTGTATAAGTTCGTTTTCATGCTGCTGATAAAAGACATACCCGAGACTGGGCAATTTACAAAAGAAAGAGGTTTAATTGGATTCACAGTTCCAAGTGGCTGGGGAGGCCTCACAATCATGGCAGAAGGCAAGGAGGAGCAAATCATATCTTATGTGGATGGTGGCAGGCAAAGAGAGACATTGTGCAGAGAAAATCCCATTTTTAAAACCATCAGATCTTGTGAGACTCATTCACTATCATGAGAACAACACAGATAAGACCATTCCCCATAATTCAATCACCTCCTACCGGATTCCTCCCATGACATATGGAAATTGTGGGAGCTACAATTCAAGATGAGATTTGGGTGGCAACACAACCAAATCATATCATCCTGCTCCTGGCCCCTCCCAAATCTTATGTCTTCACATTTCAAAATCAATCTTTTCTTCCCAACAGTCCCACAAAGTCTTAACTCATTTCAGCATTAACTCAAAAGTCCACAGTCTAACGTCTCATCTGAGACAAAGCATGTCCCTTATCCCTATAAGCCTGTAAAATCAAAAGTAAGTTAGTTACTTCCTAGTACAGTGGGGCTACAGACATTGGGTACATAAAGCTGTTTCAAATATGAGAAATTGGCCAAAACAAAGCAGCAACAGACCTCATGCAAGTCCAAAATCCAGTGGGGCAGTCAAATCTTAAAGCCCAGAAATTATCTTCTTTGACTCCATGTTGCACATCCAGGTCGTGTTGATGAAAGAGGTGGGTTCCCATGGTCTTGGGCAGCTTTGCCCCTGTGGTTTTGCAGGGTGCAGCCTGCCTCCCTGAAGCTTTCATGGGCCAGTGTTGTCTGTGGCTTTTCTAGGCACACGATGCAAGTTGTCAGTGGATCTACCATTGTGGAATCTGGAGGATAGTAGCCTTTTCTCACAGCTCCACTAGTCAGTGCCCCAGTAGGGACTCTGTGTGGGGACTCCAATCCACATTTCCCTTCTGCACTGCCTTAGCAGAGGTTCTCCATGAGAACTTGCCTTTGAAGCAAACTTCTGCCTGGACATACAGACATTTTCATACATATTCTGAAATCTAGGCAGAGGTCTCCAAAACCCAATTCTTGACTTCTGTGCACTGTCAGGCTTAAAGGCACTTGGAAACTGTCAAGTCTTGAGGCTTCCATCTTCTGAAACCATGGTCTGAGCTCTATGTTGGCCCCTTTCTGCCATGACTGGAGGGGCTGTGATGCAAGGCACCAAGTCCCTAGGCTGCACACAACACAGGGGCCCACCACTTTTTCCTCCTAGGCCTCCAGGCTTGTGATGGGATGGGCTGCCATGAAGACCTCTGACATGCCCTGGAGACATTTTCCCCATTGTCTTGGAGACTAAAATTCAGCTCCTTGTTACTTATGCAAATTTCTGCAGCTGGCTTCAATTCCTGTTCAGAAAATGGGGTTTTCTTTTCAATCACATTGTCCAGCAGCAAATTTTCCAAACATTTATGCTCTGCTTCCCTTATAAAACTGAATGCCTTTAGCAGCACCCAAGTTGCATCTTGAATGCTTTGCTGCTTAGAAGTTTCTTCCACCAGATACCCTAAATCATATCCCTTAAATTAAAAGTTCCACAATTTGCAAGGACAGGGGCAAGTGCCAGCAGTCTCTTTGCTAAAGCATAATGAGTCACCTTTGCTCCAGTTCCCAACAAGTTCCTCATTTCCATCTGAGACCACCTCAGCCTGGACTTTACTGTCCATATTTCTATCAGCAATTTGGGCAAAGCCATTCAACAAGTCTCCAGGAAGGAGAAGCACTCAGTATTATGAGAACAGCAAGGGAGAAACCCACCCCCATGATAAAATCACCACCCACCAGGATAAAATCCCCAAAATTTTGAATTAAAAGTCCACAAAAGATATGGGTAGGGACACAGAACCAACCATATTACTCCACCCCTGGTCCCTCCCAAATCCCATGTTCTTTTCACAGGTCAAAGCACAATTGTGCCTTCCCAACAATCCTCCAAAGTCTTAACTCATTCTTGCATTAACTCAAAAGTGTAAGTCCAAAGTCTTATCTGAGGCAAAGCAAGTCTCTTCCACCTATGAGCTTGTAATTTCAAAAACAAGTTAGTTACTTCCAAGATACAATTGGGATACAGGCATTGGCTAAATGTTCCCATTCCAAATTAGAGAACTTGGCCAAAACAAAGGGAAACTGGCCCCATGCAAGTCTGAAACATAGCAGGGAAGTTATTATATTGTAAAGCTTCAAAATGATCTCCTGTGACTCCATGTCTCACATCTAGGCCACACTGACTCAACAGATGGTCTCCCAAAAGCTTGGGTGGCTCTGCTCCCGTGGCTCTGAAGGGTACAGCTCCGATGGCTGCTTTCATAGTCTGGCATTGAGTGCCTGTGGCTTTTTCAGGCACAGAGTGCGAACTATCAGTGTATCTACCATTCTGGGGTCTGGAGGACCATGACCCTCTTCTTGCAGCTCCATTAGGCAGTGCCCCAGTGAGAACTCTGTGTGGGGACTCCAACCCCACATTTCTCCTCTGCATTGCCATAATACAGGTTCTCCATGAAGGTTCCGTTCCTGCAGCAGACTTCTGCTTAGACATCCAGGCATTTTCATACATACTCTGAAATCTTGGCAAAGGCTCCCAAACTTTTACCTTCTGTGCACCTGCAGGCACAATACATGGAAGCTGCAAAGGCTTGGGGCTTTCCCCCCTCTAAAGCAACTGCCTGAGCTATACCTTGTCTCCTTTTAGGCAATACAAAAGCTTGAACAGCGGGGACAGAGGACGCCCTGTGCTGAGGCTGCACACAGCAACGGGACCCTAGGCCTGACCAAGGAAACCATGTATTCCTCCTAGGCCTCCAGGCCTGTGATAGGAGGGGAAGTCTGCAAAGATCTCTGAAATGCCCTGAAGCCATTTTCATCATTATTTTGGCTATTAGCATGTGGTTCCTTGTTAGTTATCCAAGTCTATGCAGCCAACTTGAATTTCTCCCCAGAAAAAAACAGGTATATATTTTCTACTGCATGATCAAGCTGCAAATTTTTCAAACTTTCATGCTCTGCTACCCTTTTAAATATAAGCTCAAATTTCAGACCATCTTTTTCTTCATGCATATGAGCATACACTTTTAGAAACAGCCAAGTCACTCATGAATGCTTTACTGCTTAGAAATTTCTTTCACCAGATGCCCTAAATCATCTCTCTCAAATTCAAAGATTCACAGATCATTTGACCAGGGGCAAAATGCTGCCAGTCTCTTTGGCAAAGCATAGCAAAAGTGACCTTTACTCCGGTCCCTAATAAATTCCTCATCTTTATCTGAGACCACCTGTCCATATCACTATAAACATTTTGGTCAGAACCATTTGACAAGTCTCTATGAAGTTTCAAACATTCCCGCAACTTCCTGTCTTCTTCTGATGCCTCAAAACTGTTCCATCCTCTGCTGACAACCCAGTTCTAAAGTCACTTCCATGTTTTGGGGTACCTTTATAGCAGCACCGCACTGTCTGTGGTAACAAATTTCTGTATTAGTCCTTTTACACACTGCTATAAAAACCTACCCGAGACTGGGTAATTTATAAAGAAAAGAGCTTTAATTGACTCACAGTTCAGCACGCTTAACAGGAAGCATGACTGTGAGTTCTCAGGAAACTTACAATCGTGGCAGAAGGTGAAGAGAAAGCAAGTACCTTCTTCATAGGATGGCAGGTAAGGGGGGGGGAGAGCGAGAAAGAGAAAGAGAGAGAGAGAGTGTCATAAACTTTTAAACTGTCAGATCTTGTGAGAACTCACTCACTATCAAGAGAACAGCATGGGGGAAATCCATTCCTCATGATCCAACGTCCTCCCATGAGATTTCTCCCCCAAAATTTGGAGTTAAAATTCGACATGAGATATGGGTGGGGACACGGAACCAAACCATATCATGATTTGTCCAAATTTTCTATTTCTTCCTGATTCAGGGTTGGTAGGTTATATCTTTCGAGGAATCAATATTTTTTTTAGGTTTTTCAGTTTGTATCATATAGCTACTGATAACACTCTCCACTCTCCATTGACCTTCCGCATTCCTGTGGCAGTGTTGTTACAACTGTGTTTGCATTTTAAAATTTATTTGGGTCTTCTCTTTTCTTTCCTTGGTTAGTCTAGCTCATGGTTTATCAATTTTGTTTATGTTTTTTAATAATTGACTTTTATTTCATTGATCCTTTTATATTTTAGACTTACTATTTCTTTTCATGTACAAATTTTGCATTTGGTTTGTTCTTGATTTTCTAATTTATTGAGATACATTGTTAAATTGTTTATTTGAATTTTTATGTAGGTGTTTACTTCTATAATCTTTTCTCTTAGCACTGTTTTTTCTGTATCTCACAGGTTTCAATATGTTGTGTTTCTATTTTCATTAGTTTCAAGAATTTTTCTTTTATTTCCACATTATTTATTGATCCAATATTCATTCAATATTTGTACCATTTCCAAAGTTTCTCTCCTATTGATTTCTAGTTTTATTTCATCGTGGTTTGGGAAAATACTTGATATGATTTTGTTTATTTTAGAATTTTTTTAGGCCTATTTTGGGTCCTAACATACAGTCTGTCCTAACATATAGGATATTCCATGTGCTGATGAGAATAACACATATTCTTCTGTTATAGGAGAAAATGTTCTGTAAATGTCCATGTGATCATAACTGTCCATGTGATCTAAGATCCCTTTCAAATCTAATGTTTCTTTTTTATTGTTCCTCTAGATTACCTGTCTTTGCTGAGCATTGCTTATTGAAGTCTTGCTATTACTGTATTAAAGGCTCTCTCTCGATATCAAATAGCATTTGCTTTATGAATCTGAGCACTCAATTATTGAATGAATGTGTTTTTAGTATTGCTATATATAGCCATTCCTGTTAGCTTTTGGTTTCCATTTTGGTGGAATATCCTTTTCCACCTTTTTACTCTTCGTCTATTATATTTCTTTATTGGTAAAGTATATTACTTGTATGCACAGCTTGTAATAGGATCATTTCTTTGTCCATTTTAGGCCATATAGTAATATATATATAATATAGCTACTTAGTACATCATTATTCTTTTGAGATGGAGTCTCACTCTGTTGCCCAGCGCTGTAGTGCAGTGGTATGACCTCGGCTCACTGCAGCCTTCACTTCCTGGATTCAAGCGATTCTCCTCCCTCAGGCTCCTGAGTAGCTGGGATTACAGGCACCCACCACCACACCTAGCTTAACTTTGTATTTCTAGTAGAGACAGGGTTTCACCATGTTGGCCAGGCTGGTCTCGAACTCCCAACCTCAAGTGATCCATCCACCTCAGCCTCTCAAAGTGCAGGAATTACAGGTGTGAGCCACTACACCTGGCCAGTCTATATCTTTTAAGTGGAGAATTTAATTAATTTACATTCAAAGTTATTATTGATTCCTGAGGATTTCTCCTTGTCATATTATTAATTGGGTTTTTTTTTGGGGGGAGGTCTGTTTTGTACATTCTTTGTTCCTTTCTTTGTCACTTATTGTTTGTTATTGTGGTTTGGCAGTTTTATATAGTGGTACCATTTGTGTCTGTTCTCTTTCTTATTTGTGTGTTTGTGTCACCAGTGAGTTCAAATTTCCATGTGTTATCATAACAATAACTGTTGTACTTTCCCTTCCAGGTCTAGAACTTCCTTGAGTATTTATTATAGGACTGGCCTAGTGTTGAATTGTTTCATCATTTGCTTGTCTGGGTAAACATTTATTTCTCCTTCATTTAGGAAGGACGATATTGCTAGATGTAGTATCCTTGGATGAAAATTTTGTTTGATTTTTTTCTTATCACTTTGAATATATCATCCATTCTCCCTTGGCCTATATGGTTTTTGCTGATAAATCCATTGTTAGTCTGATGGAAGTTCTTTTATAGGTGAAACATTTTTCTTGCCTTGTTAAGAATTCTTTCTTGTTTTTAACTTTAGATAGTTTGACTATAGTGTGCTGTGGAGAAGACCATTTTGTATTGTGTCTGTTTGGTGATCACTAATCTTCCGGTATCTGGATTTCTAAATCTCTTGCTAGACTTCAAAACTTTTTGTCTATTATTTTATTAAATGGGTTTTCAAACACCTTTTTTTTCTCACTTTTTTGCATACCAATAAATTGTATAATTGGTCATGTTACGATGTCCCTTATATGACAAAGCCTTTAATCATTCTTTTGCATTGAAAAAGAATTATTTTGGTCTGACTAGGTTATTTCATAGGACCTGTCCTCGAGTTGTGAGGTGTTTCCTTCTTCTTTATCTAATTTATTGTTGAAGCTTTAGAATAAATTTTGTATTTTGTTCAGTGAATTCTTCAGTTTCCAAATTTTCATTTAAAAATGATATTTATCTCTTTGGTAAATTTCCCATTGGTATTCTAAATTGTCGTTCTGATTTGTTTGTATCATTTTATTCTCTTGTGTCTCACTGAATTTCTTTACTACCAACATTTTCCAGAATTTTTTAAATTTTTTTATTGGGATCTGTTGCTGGAGAATTGTTGTGTTCCTTTTAAGGTGTCATTTTGTTTGTCACATTTCTATGTTCTTTTATTGATTTCTGCATATTTTTTGTGGTAGTCACTTCTCCCAATTTTTTGAATTTGCTCTCAGACCTGAGAAATTTTTCCTGAATATGTGTCAGTGGTTTTGGTTGGGTAGAGTTTTTTGGTTTTTAATCTGGGTGTGTGCAGTAATATAGTCTCTGTATGATTTATTTGCCTCTAAACAGCATCAGCGCTATCTGTATTTTCTTCAGTGGTTTAGGGTGTAGTTATTAATAAATGTGATAGTAAAGTTTTGTTCAGGACATAGATTCTAGGTGGGCCAATCTTCAGGTTCTAGTGGTGGTGGCAGAGGACTAAACATCTCTGTTCTTGAGCCCAAGGATAGAATATACTGGCACTTTTTTTAGTGGGTTCAGGTGGGTAAATTCCTGGGCCTCCAGACGTCTTGCTTGTGTGCTGGTAGTGGCAGCTGTGTTTTTGGCAGGTGGGTGGGTTCTCAGGCTTCTGAGCAGTTGTGGCATGAACAATGGCAGTAGCAGAGGCAGGATGATACTCTTGGTCCCAAGCAGTGCATACTTATGTTCATGATGGCTTTGATGGGCTGGGAAGACTGATTTCCAGGCTCCTAGGTGACTTGTGTGGGTTGGTGCTGTTGGTGTGTTGCTGGCAGGCTGAATGTGTCTGTCTTCACTTTCTCGGGGTTGAGTACACATAAGCCACAGGTAGTGAAATGGGCAGAGAAATCCCCAGGTCCTCAGTCATGCTCAGGTACTGAGGTGGTGGTGTCAGGCTCAGCAGGTCTCATCTCAGACCACTAGTGGTGTGCAGGGGCATAGGCTGTAGTAGGTAGAACATGGTGATCTGTAGTAGTGGGTGTGTATAACATGATCTCAGGATTCTTGCTAAAAGACAGTGGTTCTACTGTTGGTGTTTGTGTGGTTGCTATCAAAAATCCCCTGTAGACAGCTCTCAGGCTCTGGGGAGTGCACACTTTTTCTCTGCAAGCAGCAGTACCCACAGTGGTGCGTGTGAGGATCCTGTATTCAGGACACATACTAGAATACAGGGGCCTTGCTTCGGGCATGGGTATGATTGGCACTCAGAGTCCCAAACAGGATGCTTTCAGGTTCTGTGTAGCACTTGCTTTGCTTTCCAGCTGCATGATGATGGCAAGGTTGTGCAGAGAGACAAAGGAAATCCTGCCTTCTGCATTTGGGCCTGAAAACAGAGACCTTGCTGTCACAGAGGTTATTACCATTCAAGCCCTGGACTTGCAGCTGTCAGATGTGGAGCATGAGTGACAGCATTGCACAAGAGGGTAGGGACACCATCTTCTACACATGAGTGGGAGTGCTGTTGCCACTCATAGCTCCAGACAAGCAGCCTTTCGATTCACTCACTCTAGCTCCCAGTGGCAGCAACAGTGCTGGTGTGGCTGTGGCAGTGTGCAGAGCAGGGAAGGAGCTTTTCTTTTTCTATATAAGCCCAAGAACAGAGGCAACATGCCAGTGGGGTTGGGGTTGCTGATCCCAGTCTCAGACAGTCAGCTTTCAGGCTTGCCAGCCTATGCTCCCTATGTCAGTAACTGCTGCAGCCATATGCGGAATGGGGAAGGTATTCCACTCATCTATTGCAAGCCTGGACACAGAGTTTGTGGCATATCTGGGAGCAGGGTTGCTTCTGAAAAGCACATGCTCTAGTTTCCTTTGTTCCAGTGGCCACCTCCTTGCTGCAATGCACTGCCCTTTCCATGGATATTAGTACTCTCTGTGTGGTAGAATAGTCAATAGCCTGCAGCACTTTTGGGTCCAGCCAGGACTGTGCCGCTGTAGCCCTCCAGGTTCACACTGGGTGGTGTCAGTGGTGTCAGCTCTTGAAATGTGGAGATAAAGATATGTAATATTATATATATTCTATATATATACACCACATTATAACATTTTCTTTATCTTGGCTATTATGAGTAATGTTACAATAAATATGGGCCACTTTTCAGCATATTTATTTCATTTCCTTTGCATATATACCCAGAAGTGGGATTGCTGGACCACATGGTAGTTGTAGTTTTAATTTTTGATAGGCCTTCACAATGTTTTCAACTAATAGTGTTTCCAACCAACAGTTTACAAGGGTTCTAATTTTTCCATGTCCTCGCCAACACTTATCTTTTGTCTTTTTGATGACAGCCATTCTAAGGGGTGTTAAGTGGTATCTCATTGTGGTTTTAATTTGTATTTCTTTCATGAATAATGTGTTTGAGCATTTTATAATATTCCTGTTGGCCGTTTTTATGTCTTTTTTGAGAAATGTCTATTTAGGTCTGTATCAGTCAGGGTTATCTGGAGGGGCAGAACCAATAGGATATATATGTGGTGTGTGTGTGTTTGTGTGTGTGTGTGTGAAAGAAGATTTATTACAGGTGATTTGACTCACATGACCATGAAGGTAAAGTCCCATAGCTGGCCAACTGAAAGCTGAAGAATCAGGAGAGCTAGTAGTGTGATTCCTGGAGAGGTCAGTAGTGTGGCTTTCAAAGAAGCTACTAATGGGGCTCAGCCCACGTCTGAAAGCTTCCAAACCAGGGAAATGAAAAATGTAGCCCTGAGTCTGAGGCTAAAGGCCTGAGTTGCCTATAGGGGGCAACTATTGCAAGTTCTAGAATTCAAAAGCTGAAGAACCTGGACTCTGATATTCAAAACAGGAGAACAAAAGGCATCCTGCTATAGAAGGTAGAGAAAGAGAAAGCAAAATTGAGGTGAGTATCCCTCTTTTCCATGTTCCATCTACCTTATTGTGCTCAGGCTCCCAGCTGATTTGATGGTGGCCCACACTGAAGGTAGATTTTTCTTTCAATCCACTGATTGTAGGGTCAATTTTCTTGTAAACACCCTCTCACTCACAGCCAGAAACAACACTTACCAGCCATCTGACAATTTCTTAAACGAGTCTAGTTGACACCGAATATTAGCTATCACAAGCTCTTTTGTTTATTTATATATCAGATATTTTTTCACTTGAGTTGTTTGAGTTCCATATATTTTGGATGTATATTTATTCCTTATACAATATAAATTTTGCTAATGTTTTCTCCAATTCCATAGGTTGTCTCTTGATTTTGTTAATTGTTTCCTTTGCTATGCCAAAGCTTTTAGTTTGATGCAGTCTCATTTGTCTATTTTTGATTTTATCAAAAATTTGGAGGTTATATCAAAAAAATTTTGCAAGACCATGTGTTTGTTTTCCCTCAGATCTAGAATATGTGTGTTTCTATTTTATACAGTAGTCTCTCCTTATACATGAAAGATATATTTCAAGACTCTCAGTGAATGCCTGAAATCGCAGCTAATACAAATACCTATAGATATTGTTTATTCTTATGCATTCATACCTATGATAAAGTTGAATTTATAAATTAGGCACAGTAAGAGATTAAAAACAAAAACTAATAATAAAATAGAACAATCACAACAATATGCCAGCATCATTAATCTTGTCATTTTGAGTCATTATTAAGTAAAATAAGGGTTATTTGAACACAAGTACTGACATACTGACATACTGCAACTGTCAATCTGATAACTGAGAGGGCTACTAAGGGACTAATGGGAAGGTAGCATAGATAGCAGGAATATGCTGCACAAAGGAAAATGATTCATGTCCCAGATGGGACACAGCAAGATGGCATGAGGTTTCATTATCCTAAGCAGAATGCAGCACAATTTAACACTTACGAATTTTTTTTTATTTCCGGAAACTTTCATTTAATAGTTTTGGACCATGGTTGAATTCAATTAACTGAAAATGTGAAAAGAAAAATCACAAATATGTAGGGACTACTGTCATTTCTATCTTTTATTTTTTCATTTTGTTCACTATTATCTTTCTGATTTTTTATTTGTCTTTCTGTTCTCTTGCTGCTCACTGAGCTTCTTCATGAAGGTTATTTTGAACTCTTTCTCAGGCAGTCAATAAATCCTCATTTCTTTAGGTTTGGTTGCTGTTGCTTTATTTTCTTCCTTTGGTAATGTCGTGTTCCCTGATTCTTCGTCATTCCTTCGGTCATGGATTGGTATCTGCATATTGAAGAAGTATACACCTATCCCAGTCTTTGCAGACTGATTGTGACAGGGAAAACCCTTCATCAATAAGCTAGTCCAGAGATTCTGGGCAGGCTGTCTGGTGGGGTCCACATGTAGTGTTTCTATTCAAGTACTTAAGCCAGCTGACGTGATGCCTGAGTCAGCAGGCGAGTAGAGCTGGCATCTGAGTCTGAAGGGGCTGGCCTGGGGCTTGGCCTTTCTGTGTAGACCTGAATCCTGGGTTTATGGTGCAAGCCTAGCACTGGAGTCCATCCAGTTGGATTTGTCAATTGGATCTGTATGGAGAAGCCTGAAGCACATGTCTTTGGTATCCATACTGAAGCCTGGGTCCATGGGGTCAGGCCTAATTCAGGGATGGTCCTAGTCCCTGAGTCCACAGGGATTGGCCTGAAGCCTAATTCCATGAGAGCTGCCTGGGAACTGGGGCAGAATTGGAGCCTGAGTTTATGGGGCCCAGTCTGAATCTTGGCTCTGCAAATGTTAGCCTGGAATATAGGTCTCTGGATGTTGGCCTATACCCTGATGCTACAGGGGTCGTTCTGGTGCTGAGGTGGCCCTGATGAATGGCTTTGATGGGTCTAACCTCGGCCTAAGGTATAATAGGATGAGCCTGGACCCTGGGTTGCAGAAGCACAGGATTTCATGGGCTGGTCTGGTGCTGGTTCCAGCCTGCAGACTATATCTGCAGAAATTGGCCTGTAAGTTGAGTCTATGAGCACTAGCCTGGTGACTGAGTCTGTGGTATCCAGTTGGGAGGTGAGGTCATTGGGTGCTGTTCTGGCATAAGAATGAGCCTAGAACCTGGGTCCATAAGTACTGGTTTGGAGCCTGGGGATGCAGGGGCTGGCTTGATGTGAGTGGGCCTGTAGCCTAAGGCTTCAGGGGTCAGCTTGGAGCTTTATGCTGGTGTGGCACTGGATGGGACTGAAGCCTGTAAGCCTGGAATCACCAAGGCCAATATAGAGCCTGGTATTGTGGGGACCAGCTTGAAGCTGATGTCCCCAGGTGCAAACCTAGTCCTGAGGTGGGCCTCCAAGCACTTAGTTTCAATGTCTACATTGCTGATTAAAACATTTCGTAAAATATAAGATAAAGCAACACATGTAAAGAAGATTCTAAAATCTGAATACAAATCACCACCACTTTAAAAGCATGGGAAAAGCACAGAAGGCCAGAGAGGCCAAGGCCTGATAGGAGATGTATGCATTCTTCTATCCATCCATCCATCCACTCATCCATCCGTCCATCCATCCATTCTTTCTTTACTGGACACCTACTGCGTACCTGGCTCTATTCTAGCCACTCTGGGGCCTACAAAAACAAACAAACAAACAAATCTGAATCGTGTTTATTGTAGAGCTGATTCTCAGGGATTAAAGTAACTCCATGGTTTCTTAGGTGGTTTGATTCATAATTTTAAACCAGCATAGAATCAATTGTTAACTATATAATATGTTTATAGGAATATGAAGATTAACATAATAGAAAAATTCAGTCTTTGCCCTTCAGTAGCATGAGTGATGTTAATATCCCTTTACTGAAATACGTTATAAAGCAAATGTGGATCAAACACACTGGTATTTTATTTTCCAAATGAACAATAGAATTTTGTCAAAGGGATTTTTACATGTGCAAAAGACATGTAATGAGGAATTGCAAGATGGCTCGAGTTATAGAAACTAACCCACTATTCCTTCCATGTAACGGATACCACATTCTGAACTTCTTGAATATTCATAGTAATTGAATAATTGTTTATAAATAGTCTGAAATATTTCCCTTTCCAAAAAGCACTTGTGTCTATATCCTTATGTAAAGAAAACAATCTTGTAATAAGTCCTGTGCATTGATGTTTTATGACTCTCGTGTTATTTGACCTATGTCACCTCTGTTAGGACTAGTGTTATAACTGTTTTCTCCCTCATAATGACTGAGATATGGAGTTTAGTTTCAGTCTGTGACTTTGTAGAAATTAGAACTGGATGCTAACTGATTCATGTAATCAAACTTGTAACTTTATTCTCATTAGTACTATAACTGAGATAATCGACCCAGAAATATGGCTATGCCACTTAATTACAAACAAACTAGGTACCTTTCTGAATCTCAAGGGTAATTCCACAGAGATAGTCATAGCATTAAACAGTTTTAAGCATTTAAATATTTATTGTAAAAGTAATTTTTTTGTTTCACCATCGCAAATACTAATGTGTAGAAGTAGGTTTTGAGAGTTTGCTTGTGGCCTAGCTCTGAGATCTGGTGGGTCCTAGATCTACCAACATCCTCATCTATAACATCACTTACTCCAGGGTTTTTAAAGAGCTGAAATGTTTGTTATCTATTATTATACAGAAATCCACCAAAGGAGGTCTTGGGAATAATACAAAGGGTGAAAATGAGGAATAGCATTTCAGTTTATAATATTTACAAAGATATTTTCCCTAAAATACAAATAAATAAATTTTTGTCAGAAGATTACTGTAGTTGAAAATATAGATCTTCAAATAAGAGTTTTGTCTCTGATCACTCATAGACAAAAATGTTATTTTGCTTACATGTTACTGCATCTTTGCATATTGATTATCTCTCTGTGTCTCTTTTTACTCTGTATTTATATATTTCTCTGTCTCCCTCTCTTTTACCCCCTTTTTCTCCCTCTCCTGCTTTCTCTGTCTCTCTTCTTCTCTGATTCCCTGTCTCTTTCCTCTGTCTCTTTGTCACACATACACACATATAAGGCATCATAAGCAGATAGAATTTTTTAAAAAATAAAAAATACTAAACTAGGAACCGATTCTCTGCCCAGGGGTTTTCCTTTTTTTTTTTTTTTTTTTTTTTCCCAGGGAAATAAATGTTTCAACCCAAGCAAACAGCTCAGAAAAATCAACAGTGTATAATTCTTTTACACTGAAATTCACCCCAGGGGAGTTGATTTGTCAATACTCCATTAAGAGATGACCAAAAAAGGGTTCTGATGTGGTTGATTGCTACAGTTCCTTCTAAATACAGGGTACTGTGTGCAACACAATGTTTCTGGGGGTTAATTTTAAAATCAAAATGAGTGATGTTGAAATGTTTCTTGGTTTGGTTCTGATACTTCTTAAAGCTCAATATCTAATCTCAACCTCTCCTGTGGGCTCCAGTCCTGAATTTTTAATTAAATTCAAAGGTAATTCCACCTTCCTTCTATTTTTTTCCTATTTTTTGTATGATTCTTCCATTGTTCTATCATCTAAGTTCAATACCAACCATCTTTCAGCTACAAAAGCCCTGTGAATTCAACTTCCACTGAATGCTGAAAGTTATTCTTTTCTTTCATTTCCGCTGCTTATCCACTTATCCAGACTATTATTACCTATCATATCCATAGTTACAATTGCCTTCTAAGTGGCCTCTGGTTCTCCATCTCCCTCTACTCCAATCTATACTATAATCTCCTACCAAATCAATCTTACTAAATAATCAAATTAATCATGTTTACCCTCTTCTTAACTAAAATTCTTCTCTATTTTCCATGCTTACCAAATAAGGAACTTAGTTTTTATCATGGCATTCAAAATTCTACATAGCACAAATCAACTCTTCTTTTCCATTCTTATTACCCACAACTCTCCTTTATATTTTCCCTACTCCAGCAAATTGGACTACTTGCTATTTCCTGTACTTCCTCCACACCAGCATTATCTTTCCCTAGTTGAAAATCCTCTTCCTCATTCATGAACTCTAAATCCTCCCAACTGTCTAAAGTTCATATAAAATGCCACTTTGTTCATGTTACTATTTTATACTCAGGATTAATTTGTCTTGCAGCTGAATTCACAGAACTTTTAACATTTTCATTTTGTTTTGTTTACTGCTCACATGGAAATATTTTTTTTGCCATTGTTTTAGTTACTTGCATATTTGTCTTACTTTATTCTGTTACTAAAATGTAATATTCTTGAAGGAAGCATATGGGTCTTCTCATGTATGGGTATATATCAGAACAGAAACTGAAGTGTCTTTTACATATATTTACAAAAATAATATTTTAATTTCCATGAAATAAATGTTTCTTGAATTATTTATATTATAGTTGTTATTTCATGCATTTGTAAGGCAATTGAAATGTCTCTGCCTTTCTGTATTGAGGTTTACTTCACGTCTATTGAAAATGTTTCCTTAGTTAGAACATAATAATGAATTAGACATTCACCAAATTACTAAAAGTTTACTTTGTTTCTATTTTCTGTTTTTCCTCTACTTTAAAACAATGCTAATGTCTTTTCTGTTTCTCTTTTTTGGTTAATTTTCTGTAAAAAAATTATTCAATAATAAAGATAACATAAATAGCAAAAGTAAATACATATACCAAATTCCCTTTTACTTATTATAAAGAATATAGAATTTTTTTGTTACATTGGAAAGTTGAGTGAAGAATATTAAACTTTAATTTCTGCCATCAATTTATGTACTACTCCATTTCCCACTGAAAGCATCGAGTGTTCTGATAATATATCAATTCTTAACATGATAAATCATTGCAATAATAAGGAAATATGACATTCTTTATCTTCCACACAAGATCAAATTTTTATTTATGTTTCCTCCTGTCAGTTGGGTATCTCACAATATGTTCATAGTTGTGCTTCTATTCAATGGAAATAAAAAAAAAATCACACCTTACATTTTAAAATTTGCAGTTATTTTCTACGTTTTGTACATTGACATTTAACTAAGTACTCTCCACTTTTCATTTGCCTAATCTTTAGGATCTATTTACATTTTACTGCAATGTGAAAATACAAGAAAAATTCAGCCAGATGTAAAAGGCCCAAGCCACATTGTCAAACAGAAGGTTTGACTTAAATTTTAAGGAAAAGAAGGAAATGAAGACAGAAGAAAAATGGGGAGAGGGAGAAAATAAGATTTCCTCTTAAAACAAGCAGAATTCTACAAGTTAATACTTTTACAAAATAAAATTGTGTAAATACTCATCTATCCAAAGTACAATCTTATTGTACATTTAAATCCCTCTGAAACCCAGAGCACTGTGTTTATAATAGAATAGCAGACAGACTTGCCCTTCACTGGAGGGCATGTCATATAAGTCCTCTCTTTCTCTGCAAAAACATCAGGCTGGCAGTAGTGACAGATGAACAGCTTACCATTAATTTCCCCTCTTTCATGCTTTCAATCCAAATGGTGCATATTCTCCACGGGGAGGCATCAAGGTCTCTGCCTTTATTTCTCCTGTATACCTACACTGACTTATAAATTAAGTGCAGATAAGAAGAGAGGGCAAATATCAATCTTTATTTTTTTCTCCTAACCTATGCCCACTGGCACACTACTGAGCTTTAACTGAAAGATTCTTCAGATTGTCCTGTGAGTCACAGGCTAGAAAGTTCTCAGTGAGGACAAAACAACAAAGGAAATCTGAGAGGGAAAATTTGTATATCTTGGCTTATAATTTAGAAACTTTGTCACTGCAGTGTTTTAAAAATGAGTTACCAAAAATATGCATGTAAGATGTTATGACCACTAAGGAAAGAAAAATCTGTAATATAAAGCCATCTGCATTGTTTTAGCATTGTGAGGAAAGTAGCAATCTTTAAGTTATTTCTTTAGTCTTACTTTCCCCCTTTATAGTAAAGGGTTGGTCTCTTCATAAAACTTGGAGAATCCACAGTAAAGCCCTTTGCTATGACTGGTCTGCTTTATTTGAATTACTGTGTTTTACAACAGATTTACGAGTAAAATGTTTCATATAGTACATTTTAAGTTAATGATCTGATATACTGAGGTTGTAGCAAATGACTGTTGCTACTTTGTATATATTTTTCAAATTGTGCATGGTACCTTGTACATGATAAATGCTTAATAGATATTGTATTTTTCATATACACTCTGGTACTGGATTTATTTTTAGTCATAGTGGTCATTTTATGCTAATATTTATGATGGCTGAAGATATCTGATTTTTAAAAACTTTCCGTTGAAGAAATTTTATCCTGTTGCCTTTAAAAAATATTCACAGTTTTGCTAGTACATTTAAAAGAGGGAACATTTGGAGAAAAAAAGAGCATTATGTAATTCTTTTGACTTTTAACAAATCAATCTGAATTAAAAGTGTATCCAAACCTACTAGATGACACAATATCATTTTAAGCTCAAAGAAATTGATATTGTGATCATTGAAAAATTATAATTTTTTAGCTAAGCATGAAGTGTTAATACTATTAAATGGTGGCAAATGTTGATGTTCAAGGCTTCCTACTGGCCTTTTGCAGGTGACATATCTAAGGATCAGAGCTATTCCAATTTGTATTCCCCTTTTTTCTTTAAGGCTGCAGGATTCAACTATAAATTACAACTGATGACAAAAGTGGAAGCTAACAGTGGCAAAATTAGGCCCAAAGGCAAAATAATTATATATACAGCCTTCAGCAGTGAGGGAGAGAGCCATCAATCAGCCCCCAATTATTCACTAGTTAATCAGCTCTGCCCTTCCTTTATTGAAGGGTTACAGTGTAATTAAGTTGGCAGCATCCTTTTAATTCATCAAACATACAACACATGGCAGTGTTTGCTGCATTGAGGGACAGCACCTTTGTGTGTTTGACCCCTAGCACTGCTGCTGTAGATGAGGAAAACTTCAGAGGTAAGAGAGAATATGTATGCAGCTGCACGACAGTGGGGTGTTGGTGTTTTCATATACATCCTTAAGCTTAAAACAACTAAGATTTATGCTATGTTAAGGATAAAACAGATAAGGATATTAAAGAAGAAAAAGAACATCGACGATATTGCTTGGGTCACATTATCTCAGAAGAGTTAAAAGAACATTATATAAGCTGTTTTTCTTCAGCTAGGAGAGAACAGAGAGCTTTTTACTCTTTCATAGTAAAATTGTTAACACACCAACAGACAATGTGGATCAATAAGAAGGAAAAAANCATTGGCTTCAAAGGTGCACTTTTTCATCCTTCTTAACCAAAAGTCCAATAACTTGGCCCAATAGGAGATTTTTTTGTGGAATAAAAGAATTAGACTTAGAAAATAACAAAATGTAATGGTCCTTGAAATATTAGTGTTTATGTAGTGCTAATATTTCCTTAAATTCAGAAGTACAGTACAACACTGTTTTAATTCAACATTTTTTTTAGGATTTAAACATACTGTGGGTCATATCTTATTCTGTAAATCTAACAACTGTTAGCAGGGAAAGCCTGAGAGAATATGGTGAGGTCATAAGGCAGGTGGTCTTCCTGCCTCCCTGCAGCAGGGATATAAAGGAGTCCCACTGTTTTGCTCTTTCTTGTTTTATTTGCTGTAAAATAGGAATTGGCATTTGTTCTCTCATAAAGTAACTTGGTGAATGAATTAAATTTTACAAAATATATAAATTCTTCAGCTTTCTTTTCTCTTGGGAGTGTAGAGTACAACAGTAACCCTTCTGATGTCTCGGGTAAGGAGAGACTTTTATATTTTGAATAATCCTGAAGGAAGGAAAACAAAGTCTTCCCTTATTCACTTCTGATTGCACAGATGATACTGCCTGTAAATTCTGAACATTCGACATAATAATCATAACATTTATATAACATTAGCAATCCCTATTATAAGCAGTTTCACATTTATTTACTCATTTAATCCACAAATAATTCTATGGCATACCCATAATTACTTTCATTTTACACGTGAAGTAACCGAGTCAAAGAGAAGTTAAACAATTTATCTGACGTCACACAGCTAGTGGTTGGGAAAGTGAGAGTATAAGACCAGGCAGTAGGCTCCATAATCACTTTTAATTGCTACATTGTTAAGCACTGTGATCTACTGACTTTTTAAGGGACTTAGGCTAGTGATTTAATGCAAATATTTCTTCTTTGTATTCTATGATTTAAAATAATGTTGGGAGTTTTTTCATTTCAATGTTAACGCAATCCTAACATTTGTGGGTTCATTCTTCAGACTGAAGTTTAATAGATGGTCACTTGTATTTGACACTCGGTGATGTTTTAAAAGAAATGTAGTTACAGAGATAGGGGATAATAAAACTCCTGTGCACTGTTTTGGACTAATCAGCTAAGCCTAAGAGTAATGTTTCAAACTCTGTCTCTTCACTGGCCAAATGAAGAATGAATTTCTTTGTTCTGTACTGTCCTAGTATAATGGAGGTTAAATTCATGTTTTTAAAAATGTTTAATTACTGTAATTGTATGCAACACA
>NW_016824201.1:0-1384 GCF_001698545.2 Rhinopithecus bieti
CATTATTCAACCACAGTTGTGGAAATCATATTATTAGTTTCAGTTAACCTGGATAACCCAGTAACATTGCCCCATCTCAAGGTCCATAAATTTAATCACACCTACAAAGGTCCTTTTTTTTTTTTTTTTTTTTCCCCCATATACGGCAAAATACTCCAGTCACATTTCCTCATCTCAAGGTCCATAAAGTTAATAATACCCGAAAATCCTTTTGGTCATGTAAGGTAATATATTTACAGGTTCCAATAATTAGGGTGTGGACATGTGGGTTCTGTTATGTGCTATGGACTATTCTGCCAAACATCTGTCCCTTCCTTGGTGTTACTGCGTGGTCACAGAAGTTGCTACAATTCCAGTCATCATGTCCTTCCCAGAAGATGAAAAAATTTAGAAGGAAATACCTTCCAACTGATCGACCATCTTTTTAAGTAAACGTCACTAAAAACCTACTGAGCAATTTGTACCTTCATGTAATTGGATGGATTAAGTGTTTAATTGGGTGTCACATGAGCACACTCATCTCTCACAGCAGGAAGTCAGTAAATTATGATGAAAATCTATAAATTAAAAAATAGCAATTTTAGTATAATACATGGAAAATTTGAAAAGGAAATCACTATATGAATTGGTTTTCTCTGGAAAATGAAATATATGAAAGGAAAGGGGAGGAGGGACTTCTTTTGTCCTCATAAATTGCATGGCACTACCTAACTCATTTAAATATGTGCAGGCATGTTTTGATAAATAAAACAATAATTTGATCTACCAATTTACATCCATTTCATCCTGGTTTTTCCTCTAAATTTTGTACAAGGATGAATCCTATGGCTAGAATACCACTATTATGCAAGTGCAACAAGACTCTCCTGCAAATAGCTGCAGAAAAACCTCCTTATTTAACTATAGAGTATTTATCTTATTAATTTAAATGTTGGGGTATTTTTTTACTTATCTCTCCAGTGATTCTTTTATCACTTATTTTTGATATACATATTTAACTTTTAGTATCTTAAATTAGAAGCTCTTAAAAGCAACAAAAAATAATTATTTGTGCAGCTTATTTTACCCAGAACCCCCGTAGAGCTGTGTTTAACAGATTTTGAAGAAGAGATTCTATAATGGAATGTCAAACTAGCATTCTTTGGCAATTGTAATATTGTGTCTGGAGCCATGAGGCCCGGAGTTAGCCGACCTCTGTTGCTTGATCTCCGCAAAGCGGAGACAAAATGGCACATTTCCGGGTTCCTCATTACAAACCTTTCCCGCGCCCGCGCAAACATTTTTCCCTCCCAGGAAGATATGCAGCCTAGGGCGCAAGCGTGATCCCGCGCCCGGGAAAATTACAAACCCACGGCGCATGCGTAATCGTAATTTGAGAAGACCG
>NW_016824201.1:4427-7156 GCF_001698545.2 Rhinopithecus bieti
GTGGGAAAGAAAGGAAGGGAGGAATATTCCACCCTACATTCGCAGGTACCATCTTTGTAAAACAGGCTTCAGACAGCAGACAACAATAAGAGATTGAATACTCTTTGGTAATAACAACAACAACAACAACAACAAAAGCTGTTGAAATCAAATACAAGTATGTGTGACCTAAAGGTTTATGAAAACTTAACAGATTGTTTTTTAAAAATCAATTTCTAAATTCTCAAAATCTATATGTCCTCTTTCTGAAAGTGAGGTCCCAGACCTTTCTTCTTTCCCATACAGCTATTCCTGCTAGTCCTGCTCCCACTTTATGAGAGAGAGGCATATGCCTCACTCATCCAGAATCTTACCTTGGTGTAAGTAGGGTGTATGTACTGAGGATTGTCCAACCTAGCAGGGGATAAAATCCACTAGTGGGGCCTATCAAAATGACAATTTTAAACACTAGCCTCTATCCAACTTCCTTGATTAAGGTACCATAATCCTTTGGTGGAATTCTGTGCCTTTTCCTGACACAAATTTTGGTTAAGAGGGGGAGTACAGCATTAGATATGAGACATTTTAGCCCTGTTTGGGATCCTATGTCATTGACTCTTCCTTCCTTTATGATTGACAAAGACTGTATTCCTCCTGAGAGTCCTGTGAGAGCAATGCAAAGAAAGATTCTGCATGAAATATTGTAAATCCCAGCATCTTACTTCATGTAGGCAAAAAAAACTCATTGCAAAAGCCCATGTCTTATTAACTATTTCTCTTAGATTCACAATGATTAAGATGTGTGCAAAGCAAATTGTAAAATGCCAATCTATTGCAAAGTATACCCTCACAACATTTTGACAATTTTCAGTAATGAGAAAAAATTGGGTGATTACTCTCATTTGCCCTTGCCCAGATCGGTGTCTCAGTTGCATGTTTTATATGATTTTATATGGAGCAGGAAAATATTCTGCATTAACTTCCAAAACATGAATGTTCATGTTCCAAAATATGAATCAACTAATATTCAGGACCTATTTAGGTGAAGAAAATAGACCCTGAATGTTAGTTGATATATTATATGCTCTTAGTCTTTTCTTCAGTCTCCACAAAGAATATTTTTATTGACTATTGTATATATGTGTGTGTGTGTATATATATATATATAGAGAGAGAGAGAGAGAGAGAGAATATTATAAATCCATCTTCATCTTTTACTTAGGTAACTTTTCATATTCGTATCACATTTCAGCATGTCTGCATTATTTAACAGGAGTATATTATAAATTCTGGTATAAATAGTTAGCAACAGTAATTAATATATATGTTGCCCTATCCTTTTAAATATCTTAATCCTAAAAGTCCCCCACTCTTGTTATAGGACAAAATGTTTCCCAAATGGATTCAAATGCAGAATGCCCTGAACATAGGACAGCAGTTCCATATAATTTAGATGAATCCTCTCAGACAGGAATTGAGGTGCTACTTCAAATATTCTTTCAACTCCTATTCCTTTCTTCCCAAACCACTCCAACTCTAAAGACATATTTTCTATTCTAAGTTGTCAGTGAACCAAATGGCACTCTGCCTTTTCTTTACAAATAAATGAAAAAGCAAAATTGTTGAGTCACAGGACTGTTGAAAGTACCACCTCTGTAAAATATTAAATATATTCAAGTTATTTTGCTGAATAAAAAAACTGTTACATTTTTTCTCCTTAAACCCAGAAAGGTAAAAGGTGTCTGCTTGTTAATGGCTTAATATACAGCCACTAAATATCATCCTATCTGTTAATACAGTAGCTAATTCGATCCACACTTGAACATGTTATAGAAAACATTATTTTAATGTGGAGAGGAGCAACCCCTTAAGAAAAAAGAGAAGAATACTGAACTCTGTAACGAGGGGATAAAAACCTGAATCTACTTAAAAACATAACAACAACAAGCCTCTGAAGAAGAATATGTGCATTTGAAAAGTGGAATAGTAGGAACTGCAACCATGAGCAACGTACATTGACAAAGGAAGAAGGTGAATGGAAGCAAGATATATTCCAGGTAGATATTATGGAGAAGATTTTTTGCAGTTGACTGACTAATAGGTTTCTTCAGAGGAGATTTGAAAGTAAATCATACTTCATAAAAATTGGAAAAGCAAAACCTAAGAAAAGCGAGAAAATGAATTTGTTGACAATTGTTCTATTGACAGTCGATCCTTGGGATCAGCAGACACCAAAATCCCCTCATAATTCCCACAGTTGGCCCTGTGGAAGTACAGATAAGAAAAGTCAACTCTCTAAATGGGGATTTCACATCCCGGATACTGGATTTCAGATCTGCGTTTGCTTGCATATGCAGTACCTGCCAATACAGAAGGCACACTATATTTATTGAAAAAAAAAATTCTAAGTAGAAGTAGATGAATGCAGTTCAAAGTCATGTTTTTCAAGGTTCAACTGTATTTTTTTGGTGGATAGAAATACATTTGCATAGTGTGTGAAGCATTTCTTGAACTGAAAATAGTAAATTAAGAGCTCTGTTTCTGGAGTCAGACAAACCTGAGTTCCTTACTATCATGAAGTCTTTTTTTCCTATGTCTAATATGAGGCTCGTGGGTTTATTGAGAAAAATAATATCTAGCACATTAAAAGCTTATCTCAGTGTCTAACACAGAGGAAGTCTTCTTTTTTTAAGTTTATATATATATATATATATATATATATATATATATATATATACACATATATTTTA
>NW_016824201.1:11196-12789 GCF_001698545.2 Rhinopithecus bieti
TTGCCTGTTCACTCTGATGGTAGTTTCTTTTGCTGTGCAGAAGCTCTTTAGTTTAATTAGATCCCATTTGTCAATTTTGGCTTTTGTTGCCGTTGCTTTTGGTGTTTTAGACATGAAGTCTTTGCCCATGCCTGTGTCCTGAATGGTATTGCCTAGGTTTTTGTCTAGGGTTTTTGTGGGTTTAGGTCTAACATTTAAGTCTTTAATCCATCTTGAATTAATTTTTGTATAAGATGTAAGGAAAGGATTCGGTTTCAGCTTTCTACATATGGCTAGCCTGTTTTCCCAGCACCATTTGTTAAATAGGGAATCCTTCCCCCATTTCTTGTTTTTGTCAGGTTTGTCAAAGATCAGATAGTTGTAGATGTGAGGTATTATTTATGAGGCTTCTGTTCTGTTCCATTGGTCTATATATGTTTTGGTACCAGTCATGCTGTTTTGGTTACTGTAGTGTTGTAGTATAGTTTGAAATCAGGTAGCGTGACGCCTCCAGCTTTATTCTTTGGTCAATCCTAAGCCAAAAGTCAATCCAAATATATTTTTTATACATCAAATCCTCCTCGTTTAAATTTTCCATTTACTTCTGATTATTACATATCACAAGTTGATACCAACAATATCAGGCTTATTTGGCAGTAGGTTATTTGGCAGTAATCCACAAAACTCAGAACATGCTAATATCAAATTCTGTGTTATCGTCAAACATTGTTTTTGCTTTATCACTTTTTAAAATTGAGATTTTTTTCAAAACCATAAAATTCACCCATTTACAGTAAACTAGCATCAGTGGTTCGTAGTATATTAGTAAGGTTGAGCAACCATCACCTTTGTGCATTCCAGAACATTTTCATGACCCCAAAAAGAAAGCCCCATTGCCATTAGCAGTCTCTCTCATTTTCCCTCTCTCCCTACCCCAGGCAACCACTAATCTACCTTCTGTCCCTATAAATGTACTTATTCTGGACATCTCATGTAAATAGAATCATATGATATAATATGTTATCAAAATTTAATCATAACATTTAAAAACAGAAAAATCTGCCGACCCTTGAGAATATGGAAGCCAAGCCCAATTAAGGAAATATTTGTATAGAATAATAGACAAATAAATATGATAGAGAAAATTTTTTTAAAACAAAATGGAATACTTATTAAGATCCTACTTTAAAATATTCAGTTCTTACCCCTTATGGAATCAAAATCTCCAAGGAGAAAGCCTGTGTATTTGTATTTTAAGAAAGCTTTTCTGGGGATTATGGCATTTGGCCAGGTTTGCTTTAAGCCGTACTCTGATTCATTTCTAATAGAGGTCATTTCTAGAATTTGATGATTCAATGATCCATTTGCAAGAGTCTAAGCCATTCAGTTTGATATGTTGAAGAAAATAAATAAATAAATAATTCAAATAACAATCCCACAATATGCTAATGTTTTAATAACTTCTTAGTTTGTCTATGCAATAATTAATTGCTTAATTATGTTTCTAGACATCTACAAATGTGCATAATTTTAAATTTTAAAATGAAAATTAAATGTATCTTTATTTAGATTTCTTAGTTCTTGCTTTCATTTATTTTGCATAAGCGATGCTAC
>NW_016824202.1:0-1620 GCF_001698545.2 Rhinopithecus bieti
AAAAAAAGACACTGTAGGCCAGGCACGGTGGCTCATGCCTATAACCTCAACACTTTGGGAGGCCGAGGTGGGCAGATCACTTGAGGTCAGGAGTTGCAGACCAGCCTAGCCAACATGGTGAAACCTCGTCTCTACTAAAAATAGAAAAATTAGCCGGGCGTGGTGTCATATGCCTGTAATCCCAGCTACTCGGGAGGCTGAGGCAGGAGAATCACTTGAACCTGGGAGGCGGAGGTTTCTGTAAGCCAAGATTGTACCATTGCACTCCAGCCTGGGCGACAGAGCGAGATTCCATCTCAAAAAAATGAAAAAAAAGTCCGGGTGCAGTGGCTCACACCTATAATCCTAGCATTTTGGGAGGCCGAGGCGGGTGAACCACCTGAGGTCAGGAGTTCAAGACCAGCCTGGCCAACATTGCAAAACCCTGTCTCTACTAAAAATACAAAAATTAGCCAGGCGTGGTGGCAGGCACCTATAATCCCAGCTACTCAGGAGGCTGAGGCAGGAGAATTGCTTGAATCCGGGTGGCAGAGGTTGCAGTCAGCCGAGATTGCGCCACTGCACTCTAGCCTGGGCGAAAGAGGGAAACTACGTCTCAAAGAAAGAAAAAAAAAAAAAAAAAGACACTGTAGCTACCATCTTAGTTATTGGTTATATGCTCTCTCTTGCTCTCTCTCTCCCTTTCTCGTAACATTTGCTCTGAAGGAAGCCGGCAGTCATGCCATGAGCAACCTTATGGAGAGGACCATGTGGTGAGGAACTCAGCCAATAGCCATGTAACTGAGCTTGGAAGAGGATCTTGCTGTCCTGGCCAACATCTCACTGCAATTCTACCAGTTGCATGGCCTGGATAGTCCAAGCTTTGGGGATCCCTCCACCAGAATAACTGGATCCCAGTACCTGAATCCTGAATCTTAGACTCTTATACTTCAAACACTGAACCACAGGAGCAGCTGGCTCAGCAGCTCCTGAGTTCCTAATGCTCAGAACATGGGTGAGATGATAAATGTTTGTTGTGTTAAGCTGTCAAGCTTTGGCGGGGGGTAATTCGTCACATGGCAATAGCTGGCTAATATATATGCACCTGCATGTATATGATTTTGTCACTTTTTTTTTGGTTTTGGTTTTGGTTTTTAAAACAGGATCTCACTCTGTCCCCTCCCCAGGCTGGAGTGCAGGGGTGCAATCATGGCTCACTGCAGCTTCAAACTTCCAGCTTCAGGCGATCCTCCCACCTCAGCCTCCAGAGTAGCTGGGACCACAAGCGCACACCACCATGCCTGACTACTTTTTTTTTTTTTTTTAGAGACTGGGTCTTACTCTGTCACCCAGGCTGGAGTGCAGTGGCACAATCATAGCTCACTGCAGCCTCTAATTCCTGTGCTCAAGGGAGCCTCCCCTTTTAGCCTTCCAAGTAGCTGGGACTACAGGTGTACAGGACCACACCTGGCTAATTTTTAAAATTTTCTGGGCGGGGCGCGGTGGCTCAAGCCTGTAATCCCAGCACTTTGGGAGGCCAAGACGGGTGGATCACGAGGTCAGGAGATCGAGACCATCCTGGCTAACACGGTGAAACCCCGTCTCTACTAAAAAATACAAAAAACTAGCTGGGCGAGGTGA
>NW_016824202.1:5069-8942 GCF_001698545.2 Rhinopithecus bieti
AAAAAAAAAAAAAAAAAAAAAGAGGCCGAGCCCAGTGGCTCAAGCCTGTAATCCCAGCACTTTGGGAGGCCGAGACGGGCGGATCACGAGGTCTGGAGATTGAGACCATCCTGGCTAACATGGTGAAACCCCGTCTCTACTAAAAATACAAAAAACTAGCCGGGCGAGGTGGCGGGCGCCTGTAGTCCCAGCTACTCGGGAGGCTGAGGCAGGAGAATGGCGTAAACCCGGGAGGCGGAGCTTGCAGTGAGCTGAGATCCGGCCATTGCACTCCAGCCTGGGCGACAGAGCCAGACTCCGTCTCAACAACAACAACAAAAAAAAAAAAAAAAAAAAAAAAAAAAGAGTCTATATGGTATCAGTTCCTTCGGTAGAGATATGATTTATCACCCAGTATAAGGACAAGCTTTGGACATAGTCCCTACTTGGGAAGCTGAGACACAAGAATCGCTTGAACCAGGGAGACGGTGGTTGCAGTGACCCGAGATTGCACCACTGTACTCCAGCCTGGGTGATAGAGTGAGACTCTGCCTTAAAAAAAAAAAAAAAGGGTGGGAAGGCGGGTGCAGTGGCTCACGCCTGTAATCCCAGCACTTTAGGAGGCAGAGGTGGGCGAATCACTTGAGGTCAAGAGTTAGAGACCAGCCTTGCCAACACAGTGAAACCTGTCTCTAATAAAAAATATATATATACAAAAATCAGTCAGGTGTGGTGGTGCACACTTATAATGCCAGCTACTCAGGAGGCTGAGGCAGGAATTGCTTGAACCTGGGAGGTGGAGGTTGCAAGGAGCTGAGATTGGGTCACTGCACTCCAACCTGGGCAGCAGAGCAAGACTCCGTCTCAAAAAAAAAAAAAATGCAGACTGGGGGAAACCCGGTGGGTCCTTCACCAGGAGGGTGCCCTAGATGTGTGTCTGGGGAAGGTGCCCCTACCTGGCTGAGGATGAGGAAGGGCTGGGTCTGCCCTGCAGGTGCTGGACACAGGAGAGCAGCTGATGGTCCCTGTGGAAGTCCTGGAAGTGGATAACGAGGGGGCCTTGTGGAAGTTTCTGCTCTCGGGTGCTATGGCTGGGGCGGTGTCTCGCACAGGCACGGCACCTCTGGACAGAGCCAGAGTGTACATGCAGGTGTGTGTGGGTTGGAGGGAGGACGGGACGCAGTGCTGGCGCCATTGGGGAGAACGTGGGGTGAGGACAGATAGAGTTGACGTAGATGGAGTTCAGGATGGGAGTGCTGGTTGGAGTTGGGCTCTCCTGGACTGGTTGAGATTGAGGCTGTGGGTGGTGATGGAGCTGGTGTGGACCCAGCTTGGAGTCGAGTTAGAGGAGTTCAGAGAACTTAACCAGGGACAGGGACCAACGCTGGGCCAAGGTAGGGGTTGGAGGTCAGGGAATTGGGGGCGGGGTCTTTGGATGAGTTTAAAGACAGGGTAGGGGCCAGGCGTGGTGGCTCATGCCTCTAATGCCAGCACTTTGGGAGGCCCAGGGGAGGCAGATCACCTGAGGTCAGGAGTTTGAGACCAGCCTGGCCAACATGGTGAAACCCTGTCTCTACTAAATACAAAAAAATTAGCCGGGCGTGGTGGCGTGTGCCTGTAGTCCCAGCTACATAGGAGGCTAAGGCAGGAGAATTGCTTGAACCCAGGAGATGGAGATTGCGGTGAGCCGTGATCACACCACTGCACTCCAGCCTGGGCAACAGAGTGACACTCCGTCTCAAAAAAGAAAAAGACAACGTAGGACTGGAGCTATCTCAAGCAGGATATCTCACACCTATAGTCTCAGCTGCTCGGGAGGCTGAGGCAGGAGGATCGCTTGAGCCCAGGAGTTGGAGGCTGCAGCGAGCCATGATCATGCCAAAAACTCTAGCTAGGGTGACAGAGCGAGATCCCTGAATAAAAAAATAAATGGGTGCAGTGGCTCACATATATAATCCTAACACTTTGGGAGGCCAAGGAGGGAGGATTGCTTGAGCTTAGGAGTTTGAGACCAGCTGGGCAATATAGTGAGACCACATCTCTACGAAATGATAATAAATTAATTAAATAAAAATTTTAAAAGGAGCTGGGCATGGTGACTCACACCTGTAATCTTAGCACTTTGGGAGGCCAAAGTGGGAAGATCACTTGAGCCCGAGAGTTTGAGACCAGCCTGGGCAACATAGTAAAACCCCATCTATACAAAACATTTTACAAAATTAGCCTGCCATGGTAGCATGCACCTGTAGTCCCAGCTACTTGGGAGGCTGAGGTGGGAGGATCACTTGAACCCAGGAGCCTGAGTGAGCTGTGATTGCACCACTGCATTCCAGCCTGGGCAACAGAACAAGACCCTGTCTCAAAAACATAAACAAACAAAAAAACAAGAAAGAAAAGAAAAACAAGGCCAGGCACGGTGGCTGACGCCTGTCATCCCAGCAATTTGGGAGGCTGAGGTGGGCGGATCACCTGAGGTCAGGAGTTCCAGACCAGCCTGGCCAACATGGCAAACCCCGTCTCTACTAAAAATACAAAAATTAGCCGGGTGTGGTGATGCAAGCCTGTAATCCCAGCTACTCGGGAGACTGAGGCAGGAGAATTGCCTGAACCAGGGAGGCGGAGGTTGCAATGAGCCGAGATCCCCCCACTGCACTCTAGCCTGGGCAATAGAGTGAGACCTCGTCAAAAAAAAAAAAAAAAGAGGAAGGAAGGAAGGAAGGAAGGAAGGAAGGAAGGAAGGAAGGAAGGAAGGAAGGAAGGAGGGAAGGAAGGAAGGAAGGGAAGGGAGAAAGGGAGAAAGAAAGGAAAGGATGGAAGGAAGAAAGAAAGAAAAGAACTGAGGAGAAGATGAAGAAGAGGGGTGAGGCAGGAATGTGGGTCGATGTTGGCTTTGGGTCAGTGTTGTGTGCGATTCTAGAACTGGCTGGGGAAGGAGCTGAAGAAGGAATGGGGATGGGATGGGGATGGGTTGGGGTTGGGTGGCTGCGGAGTTCCCGGTGGGGCTGCACTTGGGGTGGGGATGGGGACAGAGACAGAGGTAAGGAGGGGCTCCTCCAGGGTCCTCCCTCCACCCAGGTCTACTCCTCCAAGACGAACTTCACCAACCTGCTGGGGGGGCTACAGAGCATGGTCCAGGAGGGAGGCTTCCGCTCCCTGTGGCGGGGCAACGGCATCAACGTGCTCAAGATTGCTCCTGAGTATGCCATCAAGTTCTCCGTATTTGAGCAGGTGGGGAACGAGGGGTCTGCTTCCCCCAGCTCAAGCCCAAACCCCTCCCACACCCCCAAAACTCCAGGCCCTTGTTCAAGACACACGCTCACCCTGCAGACCCCAGGCCTATTCCCTGCGTGGGTTTTGTGTCGGAGGGTGGCTGACTTCTCTCTCATCCTCCTCTCTCCTCTCCCAGTGCAAGAATTACTTCTGTGGACTACAAGGGTCCCCGCCCTTCCAGGAGCGTCTCCTCGCTGGTTCCCTGGCTGTGGCCATCTCCCAGACCCTCATTAACCCCATGGAGGTAAGAGAACATCTGCCCCACAGGTGAGGAAACGCCGTGGAAATTAGTTACCCACGTTGCTGGGCTACTTCCTCTTCCTCCTTTCTCCCCTCCTCCTCCCCTCCCCATTTCTCCTCCTTTTTCTCCCACTTCTCCCTCCTCCCCCTTCACCTCTTCCTCCTCCTCCCCTCCTTTCTCCCTCCTCCTCCCCCCTCCTTTCTCCCTCCTCCTCCCCTTCACTTTCTTCTCCTCCTCCTCCCCTCCTTTCTCCCCTCCTCCTCCCCTCCTTTCTCCCCTCCTCCTCTCCTCCCCTTTCTCCTCCTTTTCTCCCACCTCTCCCTCCTCCCCTTCACCTCTTCCTCCTCCCCTCCTTTCTCCCTCCTCCTCCCCCCTCCTTTCTC
>NW_016824203.1:0-7795 GCF_001698545.2 Rhinopithecus bieti
GTGTCAAGCAAGGAAATGTCTTCCATCGAAAATTGGAGAGAAGATTTCTGCTCAACTCTTTGGTGATTTTTTTATTCATTTCACAGATTTAAATCATTCTTTGGATTCAGCAGTTTCAAATCACTGTTTCTGTGATATCTGAGAAAGGACAATTGGAAACCCTCTTTAGAATATCCTGAAAACAAATAACCTCAGAGAGAAACCAGAAGGAAGCTTTCTGTGGAACTGCTCTGTGTCACGGGAATTAAGCTAACACAGTTGAGCTACTCTTTTCATTGAGCAGTATTATAACACTGTTTTGTTTAGTCTGCGAAGGGATATTCAGGAGTGCTTTGAGGCTTACGGTGAGAAAGGAAACGTCTTCAGGTAGAAACTGGAGAGAGGCTTTCTGAGGAGCTCCTTTGTGACGTGGGCATTCCACTCACAGTAATATACCTTTGTTGTCCTAGAGGATTCCAGAATCCCTTTTAGAGGAACAGCTACCAAAAGACATTCGGGAGCATAGGGAGGGATATGGTGAAAAGGAAATATCCTCAGACAAAACTGGAAAGAAGACTTTTGTGAAACTGCTTTGTGTTAGATATATTTATTCCTCTTGCATAGTTAAAACTTTTCTTTTATTATGCAGTTTGGAATCTCTGTCATGCACGGATTCGCGAAGGGACATTAGGGAGGACATTGAGCCCGACGGTGAAAGAGGATAAACCTTCAGATAAAATTGCATAGAAGCATTCTGAGAAACTACTTTGTGATGTATGTATTCCACTCAGGGAGTTACACCTCTTTTCTCACAAGGCAGCATTTGAACACTGTTCCTGAGAAACTGAAAATGTGATATTTTGGAATGCATTGATGACTATGGCGAATAGTAAAATATACTGAAATAAAATCGAGGAAGAAGCGTTTCAACAATCTGCTCTCTGATATGTGTATTCACTTCATAGTGTTAATGTTTACTCTTTGTAGCCCAGTTTTGAAACTCTGTCTTTGAAGGATCTGTGAAGGGATATTTAGTGATGCCCAGAGGCTTGTGGTGAGTGAGGAAACGTCTTCCAATGAAACCTGTAGAGAAACGTTCTGAGCAACTGCTTTGCGATGTGTGCATTCGTCTCATAGAGTTAAACCATTCTTTGGATTAAGCAGCTTGACATCACTGTTTTGTGGAATCTGAGGAAGGACACTTGTGAACGATCCTTAGAATATGGAGAAAGAAATATCCTCAGTTAAAACACCGAAGGAAGCTTTCTGTGAAACTGCTCTGTGTCGTCTTAATTCCTCTCACCCAGAAAAGCCTCTGTTTTCATTGAGCAGTTTTGTAGCCCTCTGTATGTTTAGCATGTGATGGGATATTCGGGAGGACTTTGAGGCCAACGGTGAAAAGGAAATATGATCAGACCGAAACTGGAGAGAAACTTTCAGGGGAACTGCTTTGTGACGTGTGCATTCCAGTCACAGTGTTATACCTCTCTTCTCATACAGCGTGAGGGATACCCTTTTGGAAAAACAGGTACCAAGTGATATACGGGAGCATGCTGATGCCAATGATGAAAAGGGAAAGAGCCTCAGACAAAAAATGGAAAGAAACTTTCTAGGAAACTACTCTGTGATATGTGTAATCATCTCACATAGATAAAGCTTTCTTTACATTTACGCACCTTGGAAACTGTCATGGACGGATCCACGAAGGGACCTTCGGGAGCACATTCCAGACTATGGTGAAAAAGGAAATATCTTCAGATAAAAACTGGAAAGAAGCTTTCTGTGAATCTGTATCTTGCTATGTTTATTCATCTCACATACATGAAGCTTTTTTTACATTACACAGCTTGGAAACTCCCTCGTGGATGGATCCGCCAAAGGATATTTGGGATCACATTTGGGCCTATGGTGAAAGAGGAAATATAGTCAGATAAAAACTGGAGAGAAGCTTTCTGAGAAACTGCTTGGTGATGTGTGCATTCCACTCAGGGAGTTATAACTTTCTTCTCATAAGGCACAGTTTGAACACTGTTCCTGTAAAACCAAAGGCGTGAAATTCGGAGCACATTGAACACTATGGCAAAATTGAAATGTCGTCCATTAAAAAACAGAAAAAAGCACTCCAAGAAACTGCTCTGTGACACGTCCGTTCTTATCACAGGGTTAAAGCTTAATCTACATTTCCCAGTTTAAAAGTTGGTCTTTGAGTGTTCTGCGAAGGGATAGTAAGTGGCGACCGGAGGCCTGTCTGAGGCAAGGAAATATCTTCCATCAAGAATCGGAGAGAAGTTTTCTGCGCAACTCTTTTGTGATGTTTGTATTCATCTCATAGAGTTAAATCATTCTTTAGATTCAGCAGTTTGAAATCGCCGTTTCTATGGAATCTGAGAAAGGACATTTGGAAACGCTTTTTAGAATATCCTGAAATAAAATAACCTCAGAGAGAAACCAGAAGGACGTTTTCTGTGAAACGACTCTATATCACGTGAATTCCCTCCTGGATATATCCGCGTAGGGATATTTGGGATGACATTCGGGATCACATTAAAGTTTTAACTATGCGAGATGAATAAATACATCTAACACAAAGCAGTTTCACAGAAATCTTCTTTCCAGTTTTTGTCTAAGGATATTTAATTTATCACCTTAGTCGACTCCGGAATATCTCTTGGTAGCTTTTTCTCCCAAAGGGATTCCTGAAGAGGTAAAACTCTCTGAATATAATGCATACATCACAAAATAGTTTCTCAGAAAGCTTCTATCGAGTTTTTATCTGAAGATATCTCCTCTTTCACCATAGGCCTGAATGTGCTTTCGAATGTCGCTTCGCAGATCCTGGCATGACGGCGTTTCCAAACTGTGTAATATAAGAAAAGTTTTAACTATCCGAGATTAATAAATATATATAACACAAAGCAGCTTCGCAGAAATCTTCTTTTCAGTTTTTGTGTGAGGATGTTTCCTTTTCAACATAGCCCTCCCTATACTTCCCAATATCTCTTGGTAGCTCTTTCTCCAACAAGGATTCCGGAATCCTATAGTAGAAGAAAGGTATATTTCTGTGAGTGGAATGCACATGTCACAAAGCAGCTCCTCAGAAAGCTTCTCTATCTGAAGATGTTTCCTTTCTCACCGTACGCCTCAAAGCACTCCTGAATATCCCTTCTCAGACTAAACAAAAACAGTGTTATGATAGAGCTCAATGAAAAGAGAAGCTTAAGTGTGTGAGCGGAATTCACGTGACCCGAGCAGTTTAACAGAAAGCTTCCTTCTGATTTCTTTCTGAGGTTATTTCTTTTTCAGGATATATTAAGGAGCATTTCCAAATGTCCTTTCTCAGAGTCCACAGAAACAGTGATTTCAAACTGCTCAGTCCAAAGAATGATTTAACTCTATGAGATGAATGTAAGCATCACAAAAGAGTTGCACAAAAAGCTTCTCTCCAATTTTCGATGGAAGACATTTCCTGGCTCGACACAGGCCCCCAGTTGTCATATACTATCTGTTCACAGAAACCTCAAAGACCGACTTTCAAACTGGGAAATGTAGAGAAAGCTTTAACCCTGTCAAAAGAATCGACATGACAGAGAGCAGTTTCTTCTAGTGCTTTTTTCTGTTTTTTTTGGACGATATTTCACTTTTTGCCATACTCTTCAATGTGCTCCGAATATGACTCTTTTGGTTTCACAAAAACAGTGTTCAAACTGTGCCATATGAGAAGAAAGTTATAACTCCCTGAGTAGAATGCACACATCACCAAGCCGTTTCTCAGAATGCTACTTTCCCGTTTTTATATGACTATATTTCCTCTTTCACCATAGGCCCAAATGTGATCCCAAATATCCCTTCGCGAATCCATCCATGAGGGAATTTCCAGGCTGTGTAATGTAAGGTTAGCTTCAGCTATGTGACATGAATAAACATAGCAAAAAGCAGATTCACAGAAGGCTTCTTTCCAGTTTTTATCTGAAAATATTTCCTTTTTCACCATAGTCCTGTATGTGCTCCTGAACGTCCCTTCGTGGATCTGTCCATGACAGTTTCCAAGCTGCGTAATGTAAAGAAAGCTTTATCTATGTGAGATGATTACACATATCACAGAGTAGTTTCCTAGAAAGCTTCTTTCCACTTTTTGTCTGATGCTATTTCCCTTTTCACCATCGGCATCAACATGCTCCTGAATATCACTTGGTATCTGTTTCTCCAAAAGTGTTTCCCTGACGCTGTATGAGAAGAGAGGTAAAACATTGTGAGTGGAATGCACACGTCACAAAGCAGTTCTTCGGAAAGCTTCTCTCCAGTTTCGGTCTGAACATATTTCCTTTTTCACCGTAAGCCTGAGGGTGCTCCCAAATATCCCATCTCACGCTAAACATTCACAGGGTTAGAAAACTGTTCAATGAAAGAGAGGCTTAAATGAGTGAGAGAATTTAAAACGACACAGAGTAGTTTCATAGAAAGCTTCCTTCTGGATTTTACCTGAGGATATTTCTTTCCTCTTATTCTAAGGATCGTTCCCAAATGTCCTTCCTCAGATTCATCTAAAACAGTGATTTCAAGCTGCTCAATCCAAAGAACGGTCTACCTCTATGAGGCGAATACACACATCACAAAGCAGTTGCTCAGAACGTTTCTCCAGGTTTCATCAGAAGGCGTTTCCTCGCTCACCGCAAGCCTCCAGGCGTCACTACATATCCCTTCACAGATTCTTCAAAGACAGAGTTTTGAAACTAGGCAAAATGCAGTAAGCATTAACTCTGTGAAGTGAAAGCACATATCAGAGAGCAGATTCTTGGAATGCTTCTTCCTCGATTTTATTTCAGTATATTTCACTATTCACCATAGTCCTCAATGCATTCCAAAATATCTCTTTTTCGCTTCACAGGAACAGTGTTCAAACACTGCCTTGTGAGAAAAGAGGTATAACTCCCTGAGTGGAATGCATGCATCACAAAGTAGTTTCTCAGAAAGCTCCTATCCAGTTTTTATGTGAAGATATCTCCTCTCTCACCATAGGCCTTAAAGTGCTCCCGAATGTCCCTTCACGGATCTGTGCATGACGGAGTTTCCAAATTGCATAATACAATTAAGGTTTTGATTATGCGAGATGAATAAATATATCTAACATAAAGCCGTTTCACAGAAATCTTTTTTTCAGTTTTTGTCTGAGGATATTTCCTTTTTCACCATAGTCGTCACTATACTCCCGAATATCTCTTGGTAGCTTTTTCTCCAAAAGGGATTCCGGAATCCTCTAGGAGAAGAAAGGTATATTTCTGTGAGTGGAATGCACACATCACAAAGCAGCTCCTCAGAAAGCTTCTCTCCAGTTTCTATCTGAAGACGTTTCCTTTCTCATAGTAAGCCTCAAAGCCCTCCAGAATATCCCTTCACAGACTAAACAAAAACAGTGTTATGATACAGCTCAATGAACCAAGAAGCTTAACTGTGTGAGCAGAATTCACGTGACACAGGCAGTTTCACAGAAAGCTTCCGTCTGGTTTCTCTTTGAGGTTATTTCTTTCTCAGGACATTCTAAAGAACGTTTCCAAATGTCCTTTCTCAGATTCCACAGAAACAGTGATTTCAAACTGCTCAATCCAAAGAATGATTTAACTCTATGAGATGACCACAAACATCACAAAAGTGTTGCGCAGAAAGCTCCTCTCCAATTTTCGATGGAAGTCATTTTTTTTTTGCCTCACACAAGCCTCCGGTCGCCACTTACGTTCCCTTTGCAGAAACCTGAACGACCGACTTTCAAACTGGGAAATGTAGAGTAAACTTTTACCCTGTGAAAAGAATGGATATGTCACAGAGCTGTTTCTTCGAGTGCTTCTTTCTGTTTTCTATTGGACGACATTTCACTTTTGCCATAGTCTTCAATATGCTCCAAATATCACTCTTTTGGTTTTACAGGAACAGTGTTCAAACTGTGCCTTATGAGAAGAAAGTTATATCTCCCTGAGTGGAATGCACACATCACCAAGCAGTTTCACAGACAGCTTCTCTCCAGTTTTATCTTACTATATTTCCACTTTAACCATAGGCCCGAATGGGATCCCAAATATCTTTTCACGGATCCATCCACGAGGGAGTTTCCAAGCTGCGTAATGTAAAGAAAGCTTCATCTATGTGAGATGAATAAACATAGTAAAAGCAGTTTCACAGAAAGCTCCTTTCCTGTTTTATCTGAAGATATTTCCTTTTCAACAGAGTCCCGAATGTGCTCCTGAAGGTTTCTTCATGGATCCGTCCATAACAGGTTCCAAGTTGCGTAATGTAAAGAAAATTTTATCTATGTGAGATGATTACACATATCACAGAATAGTTTCCTAGAAAATCTTTCCAGTTTTGTCTGAGGCTATTTCCCTTTTCACCATCAGCATCAACATGCGCCCGAATATCACTTCGAACCTGTTTCTCCAAAAGGGTTTCCCTGACCCTGTATGAGAAGAGAGGTATAACACTGTGACTGGAATGCACACATCACAAAGCTGTTCTTCGGAAAGCTTCTCTCCAGTTTCGGTCTGAAAATATTTCCTTTTCACCGTTAGCCTCAAAGTGCTTCCGAATATTCCATCACACGCTAAACCTACATAGGGCTAGGAAACTGCTCAATGAATAGAGAGGCTTGCCTGAGTGAGAGGAATTAAGACGACACAGAGTAGTTTCACAGAAAGCTTCCTTCTGGATTTTTCCAGAGGATGTTTCTTTCTCCATATTCTAAGGATCATTCCCAAATGCCCTTCCTCAGATTCCACAAAAACAGTGATTTCAAGCTCCAAAATGAAAAGAATGGTTTAATTCTATGATACGAATACACACATCACAAAGCATTTGCTCAGAAGACGTTTCCTTGCTCACCACAAGCCTCCGAGCGTCACTAAATATCCCTTCACAGATTCTTCAAAGACAGAGTTTCGAAACTGGGCAACATAGAGTAAGCATTAACTCTGTAAAGTGAATGCACATGTCAGAGAACAGATCCTTGGAATGCTTCTTTCTCGATTTTATTTCAGAATATTTCACTACTTGCCATAGTCCTCAAGGCTTTTCGAAATATCACTTTTTCGGTTTCACAGGAACAGTGTTCAAACAATGCCTTATGAGAAAGAAGGTATAACTCCCTGAGTGGAATGCATACATCATGAAGTTGTTTCTCACAAAGCTTCTATCCAGTTTTTATCTGAAGAGATCTCCTTTTTCACCATCGGCCTGAATGATCTCCCAAATGTCCCTTCATGGATCTCTGCATGACGGAGTTTCCAAACTGTTTAATATAAATAAAGTTTTAACTATGCGAGACGAATAAATATGACTAACACATATGAGTTTCACAGAAATCTACTTTCCAGTTTTTGTCTGGGGATATTTCCTTTTTCACCATAGTCATCGCTATACTCCCTAATATCTCTTGGTTGCTTTTTCTCCAAAAGGGATTCCGGAATCCTCTGGGAGAAGTAAGGATATTGCTCTGAGTGGAATGCACACGTCACAAAGCAGCTGCTCAGAAAGCTTCTCTCCAATTTCTATCTGAAGATGTTTCATTTCTCACCATAAGCCTCAAAGCCCTCCAGAATATCCCTTCGCAGACTAAACAAAAACAGTGTTATGATACAGCTCAATGAAAACAGAAGCTTAAATACATGAGTGGAATTCACGTGACACAGGGGAGTTTCAGACAAAGTTTCCTTGTTTTCTCTCTGAGGTCATTTCTTTTTCAGGATATTCTAAGGAGCATTTCCCAGTGTCCTTTCTCAGATTCCAGAGGAACAGTCATTTCAAACTGCTGAATCCAAACAATGATTTACCT
>NW_016824204.1:0-387 GCF_001698545.2 Rhinopithecus bieti
TGGAATATCTAAAGTACTTACACCCTTAAAAAGAGAAAACAGAATGATGTTTTTAAATGGCCAGTCAATGGGGAAAATAAGTAGTGGATGCATGTGTATTGCATATTTTTTTGCAAAAATAAAGATGTTCTAGAGATGTTGCTAACAATATACTTAACACAACTAAACTATATAATTGAAAATATTAAAGATTATAAATTTTAGTATGTATTCTTTACAATTAAAAATAAAACAACCATTCACCATCAACCAAAAAAAGCAAATATACAAGTCATAAAATAGGGGCAATATTTATACAGGCCAAGAAACATAAAAATAATTATATTGGCAATAGATATATGGCTGATTCATATCTGACTTCTGTCCAAACACTGTTTTAACATGTAC
>NW_016824205.1:0-8496 GCF_001698545.2 Rhinopithecus bieti
AGCATGGGCACGTAGGATTAGATAAGCATACTTGCTATCTGTATGCACATTTACTCTTTTTCCCTTTCCCGGTTCTAAGGCCAAGGTAAGTGCCACTAGTTCTGCTAACTGGACGCTGGTCCCTGGGGTAAGAGGCTTACTTTCAAGTACTGTTACTATGGCATAACCTGCCCTTCGTATCCCATTCTCCACAAATGAACTTCCATCAGTGTACAGGTTAAGGTCAGGATTAGCTAAGGGGACTTCTAAGAGATCATCTCGGGTAGTGTAAGTCTGGACTATAATTTGTTGGTAGTTATGCTCGATTGGTTCCCCATCCTGTGAGAGAAAAGTGGCAGGGTTGAGGGTCGCACATGTATGTATTTGAAGCACTGGTCTCTCAAGGAGTAGCACCTGGTATCTAAGCAGGTGGTTGTCTGATAGCCATAAACTTCCTTTGGCACCTAGTATGCCATTTACGTCATGAGTAGTCCAGATAGTGAGATCCTTTCCTTGTATTATTTTGAAAGCCTCTGACACTAAGACAGCCACCGCCACAACTACCTGTAAACAGTGAGGCCAGCCTTTTGCTACTACATCAATTTCCTTACTTAGGTATGCCACTGGTTGTGGGGCTGTCCCACGAGTCTAAATAAGGACCCCATTCCTGCTCTCTCTGTTACGTATAAAGAAAAGTTTTGCCCTGTGTGAAGGCTTAAGGCTGGCGCTTGAGTTTGTTCCTTCCAATGCCCAGACTTCAGGGTTGATTCCCTCCTCAAGTAGGGAACAACAAATGGGTAACTTGTTTCCCATATTCATGTAGATAATAGCTCCAACTTTGGCTAATATACCCCTCCCTAAAAAGGGTATGGGACTTTCAGGCATCACAAGAAAGGTATGTGAAAAGAGCAAAGTCTCCCAATTACAACTGGTTACAGGCTGTCCCAGGATTCCTCGGATGGTAACAGATCTTGAGGACAGTTGTTCGGGACAGGAGATTAACACTGAGAAGGCCACACCAGTGTCCAGGCGGAAGTCAATTTCCTGGCCCTCAATGGTTAAATGTACCAGGCTCAGTGAGGGTAATGACAGAGAACCTTTGCCCTCTGGGGCAGTGTGCCTTCCAGTTACTGCCTGGGCATAGCAGACATGGGTGAGGGGGCAGCTTGTTCTCATTGGAGAATCTTTTTTAAAGTGTACTTGCACACCACACTAATAACAAGCCCTACCATGTGATTGGCCTGCTCCATTTTCTGTCCTCTCTGAACCACCAAGGTTTGTCTGTCTGAGGGCCATGACTAAGGCTGCGGCCTTTCCCTGATCTTGCTTTTCCTTTTCGGCCTGTTCCTCTTGGTCCCTATTATAGAACACCAAGGTTGCCAGGTTTAATAATGCATCCAGATGTTGCTCAGGGCCCAGGGCTCACTTTTGGAGCTTTCTCTCAATATCTGCGGCTGATTGGGTAATCAACTTATCTTTTAAGATCAATTGACCCTCGAGGGAGTCGGGTGACAAGGGAGTACATTTCCTTAAGGCTTCCTGTAGCTGCTCGAGGAAGGTAGAAGGATTTTCTTCCTTTCCCTGAGTTATGGTAGACATCATTGAATAATTCATGGGCTTCTCCCTAATTCTCCTTAGTCCTTCTAGAACACAGTGGGGATCCATACTGGGGACAGCTTGCTGACCGGTATGGAATTTGTCCCTTTCTTCAGCTGTCATTCTATTATTTACTTGACTAAGATACCAGGTATCTCCAAACTCTTAGGCTGCAGCTAAAGTTGCATTCTTTTCATTAAAGTCCAGGGTTTGATCTAACAATAGCATGACATCTCTCCAAGTGAGATCGAAGGTTTGCCCTAGACCCTGTAGGACATCTGTGTACCTATCAGGATCATCTGAAAACCTCCCCAGGTCTGCCTTGATCTGCTTTAAATCAGAGAGGGAGAAAGTACATGTACCCAGATTGGGCAAAATTCTCCTCCCCCTACAGCTTGAAGGAGACATAACCAATAGCCCGGGGGTGTTTTGTGGTCCTTTGGAGAGTTCTTTGCTTGTTTCCTTCTGGGCAGGGGAGATTAGAGGAGGCTTATCATTAATAGGATGTGGAGCTATGGGGAGGCTAGGATATTGGGGTAAGCTGAGAGGTCCTCTTCTGGGATGTAAATTGCAAGGTTTGCATAGTTGTGGATTCACCTTCAATGAAAAGAAAGCTTCAACATAAGGTATTTCACTCCATTTGCCTTCCCTCTTACAGAAAAGGTCAAGCTGCAAGATAGTATTGTAATTTATACTTCCCTCTGGTGGCCATTTTTCCCCGTCAGAGAGAGAATTTTGGGGCCAAGCCATAGTGCAGAAAAATATGAGCCACCTCTTTTTCAGGGTTTGCAGGTCAAATTGGTCCCAATGGCTTAGGATGCATTTCAAGGGTGAGCCTGTTGACGCCTGAATGTTTCCCATCTGAAAGACAAAACCGCTCATGATTTTGGTTTGTTTGTTTCTCCCCCTGCCCAAGAACCCACAGTGGCCCCTGGACCCTGCGGATTGGAATAGTTGCACTCATTGATGCAGCAGCAGAAACACCTCTTGCCCAAGAACCCACAACAGTCCTGGACCCTGCTGATCAGAATAGTTACGGTCACCAACACAGCAGCAGAAACACTAATTTTCCTCCTAGACCACAAGGAGGACCGAGGAATGTCGGATTTAGTGGCCCTTCCTGACACATTCTCGAAAACCTGCTAGAGTCCTAAGCATTCTCCTATTAGTACTGGGACTTTATCCCTGTCCTATAAAAATGTTATGCCTCAAAAATGAAGTGGAGAGCCATAGCCTGAGGGAGGGAAGGGCTCTCCAGAGTTGGAAGAGTCATGCCTTTTGTCCTCACTTATATGAATAAGAAAGATACAATTTCTGAGGCTCCCCATATCAAAGCTTCAGAAATAGCTTTTGTTAGGCCTGCTTGTCCAAGGAAGGATCCTAAAATTCCAGATAGTACCCCCTACGATGGGACTTTGAGCAAAAATTATGTCTTTCTGATTGGTGAGCCCAGGTGCCTAAAGAAGGGAATAGAGTCCTGGAGTTTATACTAGAAATCATTCTTATAGGAGAAACTAGAAAAGCACCAGAAACAAGGAATGGTTTTTAGAAGCAGGACTAGCCTTGGAGAAGAGAAGCAAGAGGAAGTTTGTCTGACAGGCATTAGGACCCAGGAGGCAAGGGTCAGGATACATAGGATAGATGGGCAAGTCTCACTTCGGCGACGTAACTTTGAGAGTTCCGCTTATGGCCACAGGGTCAACCAACTTGTTGTCGAGACCCCGGAGCTAAATGGCTTTCTTCTCTGTTGACCCTCGGCTCAGCCCGGAAGTACAGGAAAAGCAGAAACTGGTTATAGTCAAACCAACGCTACCAACTCCAAAGAGTCAGTGGTTGTTAGACAGCCCTTTCCCAGAAAGCCTGACACCCGTATCTTTAGTCCAGCAGCCATGGTAGTCACTTTTAATTGGCCAAGAGGTGCCCCGTATTTAGCCCCCGAATTCTAAGGAAAAATAGGACAGAATAGCAAGCAAAAGGGGTCCGATGGTACTCACCACTTGGCGATAGGCAATAGTCCCTTCGTGGTCACCAAAATGTGTCCAGAATTGGTTCCTTCCAGTGGATTCTTGGTCTCGCTGACTTCAGGAATGAAGCTGCAGACACTCACAATAAGTTGTACAGTTCTTAAAGATGGTGTGTCTGGAGTTTGTTCCTTCAGATGTTCAGATGTGTCCAGAGTTTCTTCCTTCTGGTGAGTTCGTGGTCTCGCTGACTTCAGGAGTGAAGCTGCAGACCTTCACAGTGAGTGTTACAGCTCTTAAAGGTGGTGCTTCCAGAGTTGTTTATTCCTCCTGGTGGGTTCATGGTCTCACTGACTTCAGGAGTGAAGCCACAGACCTTCACAGTGAGTGTTACGCCTCTTAAAGGTGGCGCATCTGGAGTTGTTTGTTCCTCCTGGTGGGTTTGTGGTCTCGCTGACTTCAGGAGTGAAGCCGCAGACCTTTGCAGTGAGTGTTACAGCTCATAAAGGTAGTGCAGACCCAAAGAGTGAGCAGCAGCAAGGTTTATTGTGAAGAGCGAAAGAACAAAGTTTCCACAGTGTGGAAAGGGCTACCTGAGTGCGTTGCCGCTGCTGGCTCAGGTGGCCAGCTTTTATTCCCTTATTTGGCCCCGCCCACATCCTGCTGATTGGTCCATTTTACAGAGTGCTGATTGGCCCATTTTACAGAGTGCTGATTGTTGCATTTTTACAGAGTGCTGATTGGTGCATTTACAATCCTTTAGCTAGACACAGAGTGCTGATTGGTGCATTTACAATCCTTTAGCTAGATACAAAAGTTCTCCACATTCCCATCCAACCCAGAAGCCCAGCCAGCTTCATCTCTCAAAAGGAATAGAACAATTGTGTTGATAAACATAGCACTTATCCACTTTTATCTTCCTATACATTTTTGATGCATTTGACATCCCTAATATCTCCATCACAGTTGAAACATTGTATTTTTCTGGAGTTCTCCACTCTCTAGTTGTCTCTCACTTGGTTAGCTATTCTTTCCCAATCTGCAGGAAAAAGACTTCTTTAAAGGCCTGAACCTTAAATGTTGTTATTCTCCAGGGTTCCATATTCAACCCTTTCTTTCTCCACCACATATTCTTCCTAGATCATGTCATTTATATATATGTGGCTTCAACTACCATCTACATACTGATAATATCACAAAGTTATATGTTGGATCCTCTATTATAAGAACAAATAAGGTGCTCGTTCGGCAGCACATATACTAAAATTGTAACGATACAGATTAGCATGACCCCTGCACAAGGAAGATATGCAAATCCGTGAAGCACTCTGTATTTTTCAGTGTTTAGAGGGAAATTCACAGCACTGTATACCCACAGGAGAAAGCAGGAAAAATCTTAAATCAACACCCTAACATCACAATTAAAAGAACTAGAGAAGTAAGAGCAAACAATCTCAAAAGCTAGCAGAAGACAAGAAATAACTAAGATCAGAGCAGAACCGAAGGAGATAGAGACACCAAAAAAACCCATCAAAAAATCAGTAACTGGTTTTTTGAAAAGATAGACCACTAGCCAGACTAATAAAGAAGAAAAGAGAGAAGAAAAAAATAAACACAATAAAAAATGATAAAGGGGATATCACCACTGATCCCATAGAAATACAAGAAATACAAGCTACCATCAGAGAATACTATAAGCATCTCTACACAAATAAACTAGAAAATCTAGAGGAAATGGATAAATTGCTGGAAAAATACACCCTCCCAAGATTAAACCAGGAAGAAGTTGAATCCCTGAATAGATCAATAACAAGTTCTGAAATTGAGGCAATAATAGCCCACAAACCAAAAAAAGCCCAGGACCAGATGGATTCACAGCCAAATTCTACCAGAGGTACAAAGAGGAGCTGGTATCATTCCTTCTAAAACTACTCAGGGACTCCTCCCTAACTCATTTTATGAGACCAGCATCATCCTGATACCAAAACCTGGCAGAGACACAACAAAAAAAAGAAAATTTCAGGCCAGTATCCCTGATGAAGATCGATCCGAAAATCTTCCACAAAATACTGGTAAACCGAATCCAGCAGCACATCAGAAACCTTATCCACCATGATCAAGTCGGCTTCATCCCTAGGATGCAAGACTGATTCATCATATGCAAATCAATAAATGTAATCCATCACATAAACAAAACCAAAGACAAAACCACATTATTATCTCAATAGATGCAGAAAAGGCCTTTGATAAAAGTCAACACCCCTTCATGCTAAAAATTCTCATTAAACTAGGTATTGATGGAATGTATCTCAAAATAATAAGAGCTATTTATGACAAACCTACAGCCGATATCAAACTGAATGGGCAAAAGCTGGAAGCATTCCCTTTGAAAACCAACACATGACAAGGATGCCCTCCCTCTCCACTCCTATTCAACATAGTATTGGAAGTTCTGGCCTGGGCAATCAGGCAGGAGAAAGAAATAAAGCGTATTTAATTAGGAAGAGAGGAAGTCAAATTGTCTCTGTTTGCAGATGACATGATCGTATATTTAGAAAATCCCATCATCTCAGCCCAAAATCTCTTGGTAAGCAACTTCAGCAAAGTCTCAGGATACAAAATCAACGTGCAAAAATCACAAGCATTCCTATACACCAATAACAGACAGAGAGCCAAATCATGATTGAGCTCCCATTCACAATTGCTAAAAAGAGAATAAAATACCTAGGAATTCAACTTGCAAGGGATGTGAAGGACCTCTTCAAGGAGAACTATAAACCACTGCTCAAGGAAATCAAAGAGGACACAAACAAATGGAAAAACATTCCATGCTCATGCATAGGAAGACTCAATATCGTGAAAATGGTCATATTGCCCAAAGTAATTTATAGATTCAATGCTACTCCCATCAAGCTAGGACTAACTGTCTCCACAGAATTAGAAAAAAACTACTTTAAATTTCATATGAAACAAAAAAAGAGCCCGTATAGCCAAGACAATCCTAAGCAAAAAGAACAAAGCTGGAAGTATCACTCCACCTGACTTCAAACTATACTACAAGGCTACAGTAACCAAAACAGCATGGTACTGGTACCAAAACAGATATATAGACCAATGGAACAGAACAGAGGCCTCAGAAAAAACACCACACATCTACAACCATCTGATCTTTGACAAACCTGACAAAAACAAGCAATGGGGAAAGGATTTCCTGTTTAATAAATGGTGTTGTGAAACTGGCTAGCCATATGCAGAAAACTGAAACTGGATCCCTTCCTTACACCTTACACAAAAATTAACTCAAGATGGATTAAAGATTTAAATGTAACACCTAAAACCATAAAAACCCTAGAAAAACTGGCTAGCCATATGCAGAAAACTGAAACTGGATCCCTTCCTTACACCTTACACAAAAATTAACTCAAGATGGATTAAAGATTTAAATGTAACACCTAAAACCATAAAAACCCTAGAAGAAAACCTCGGCAATAATGTTCAGGACACGGGCATGGGCAAAGACTTCATGACCAAAACACCAAAAGCAATGGCAACAAAAGCCAAAATAGACAAATGAGATCTAATTAAACTAAAGAGCTTCTGTACAGCAAAAGAAACTACCGTCAGAGAGAACAGGCAACCTACAGAATGAGAGAAAATTTTTACAATCTATCCATCTGGCAAAGGGCTAATATCCAGAATCTACAAAGAACGTAAACAAATTTACAATTTAAAAAAAAAAAAAAAACATGAGAAAGTGGGCAAGGGATATGAACAGACACTTCTCAAAAAAAGACAGTTATGTGGCCAACAAACGTATGAAAAAAAAGCTCATCATCACTGGTCATTAGAGAAATGCAAATCAAAACCACAATGAGATACCATCTCATGCCAGTCAGAATGGCAATCAAAAAGTCAGGAAACGACAGATGCTGGAGAGGATGTGGAAAAATGGAAACGCTTTTACACTGTTGGTGGGAGCATAAATAAGTTCAAACATTGTGGAATACAGTGTGCCGATTCCTCAAGGATCTAGAACCAGAAATACCATTCGACCCAACAATCCCATTACTGGGTGTATACCCAAAGGATTATAAATCATTCTACTATAAAGATACATGCACACGTATGTTTCTTGATGCACTATTCACAATAGCAAAGACATGGAACCAACCCAAACGCCCATCACCACATTATTATCTCAATAGATGCAGAAAAGGCCTTTGATAAAAGTCAACACCCCTTCATGCTAAAATTCTCATTAAACTAGGTATTGATGGAATGTATCTCAAAATAATAAGAGCTATTTATGACAAACCTACAGCCGATATCAAACTGAATGGGCAAAAGCTGGAAGCATTCCCTTTGAAAACCAACACATGACAAGGATGCCCTCCCTCTCCACTCCTATTCAACATAGTATTGGAAGTTCTGGCCTGGGCAATCAGGCAGGAGAAAGAAATAAAGCGTATTTAATTAGGAAGAGAGGAAGTCAAATTGTCTCTGTTTGCAGATGACATGATCGTATATTTAGAAAATCCCATCATCTCAGCCCAAAATCTCTTGGTAAGCAACTTCAGCAAAGTCTCAGGATACAAAATCAACGTGCAAAATCACAAGCATTCCTATACACCAATAACAGACAGAGAGCCAAATCATGATTGAGCTCCCATTCACAATTGCTAAAAGAGAATAAAATACCTAGGAATTCAACTTGCAAGGGATGTGAAGGACCTCTTCAAGGAGAACTATAAACCACTGCTCAAGGAAATCAAAGAGGACACAAACAAATGGAAAACATTCCATGCTCATGCATAGGAAGACTCAATATCGTGAAAATGGTCATATTGCCCAAAGTAATTTATAGATTCAATGCTACTCCCATCAAGCTAGGACTAACTGTCTCCACAGAATTAGAAAAAAACTACTTTAAATTTCATATGAAACAAAAAAAGAGCCCGTA
>NW_016824206.1:0-2189 GCF_001698545.2 Rhinopithecus bieti
CTTGGCCTCCCAAAGTGCTGGGATGACAGGCTTGAGCCACCGCGCCCGGCCCAGAGTTTGTGCTAAGATTTATGTTATTTTTTTCCTTAAATACTTTGTAGAATTTATTAATGAAGCAGGGGACAGTACAGAGAGAAAAGTAGCTCAGGATATAATTGATAACGTGCCGCTGCCCCTAGAGAAGGAGGCATGGCACACTGAGGCATAGCATCAAATTTGGATCTGACAATTGCAATGTAGAGAATGAAGAGGTCTTGATCAGATTTGCACATTAGAAAATAAATGCTTTAGCGGAGATGTGCGGGAAGGCAGGACAAAAAGTAGGAAGAGCAGTAGGAATAAGATGTTTGGGAATAAGATGTTTAAATGATCTGAATGATAGTCATACATGTTTTTTATTTGCCCTTTAAATGTTACTGCAAACTTCTTATTATTTTCATGTTGTAGAGGAAGTTTTCTGGGATTAAGGATACTGTAATTTTTTAGGAGGCTAATAAGTGACAAGACCAGGATTCAAACTATAACTTCCTTAACTCTACATTGTGTTTAACTGGTTTTACATAAGAGTGAGAAATCAAGGATGATAGTCTTGTTTCTAGTTTTATTAACTGACTGAATAGTAATCCATTGAGACAAAAGAGTACATTTAGGATAGTTTATGGTGAGGAAAAGGAATTCTATTTTGGACATATTGACTAATATCTTTGGGCATATCCAGAGAGTGCTGTGTAGTAGGCAGTTACTTACATGTTTGGAGTCTCAGACCATGATATTTATGTTAACAAACTGGGAACCCACCAGCCTTTAAATATTATTGAAACATTAGTGTATGTGATGACTGGACAAGAGGATGTATGACAACAAGAGACAACTGTCTAGAGAAAAAAAAAAGGGAAACACCATAATAAAAAGTAGTTACAAGATAGGAAGAACTACGATGATATGATGTAACAGAGGCTAAAAAAAGAAGGAGATTTTACAGAAAAGGAGTGATCAGTACTGATGCATACTGTGGTGGTTAATAAAGATAGGGACTAGATGGCCTTTGGGTTTAGCAGCAGAGAAATGATGGAGAGATCCTCCTTTTCTTTTAGTAAATCTTTTGCAGAAACCATTTTTACAATAAAATGAGTCTCTGTTCTCAGGTTTCATCTAATCTATCATGACTAGGACAGTTTATATCTAGATGGGTAGAGTCCTACAGGCTCATTTTTTTAGCAGGTTATGAAGTCTCATGTCCTATGAAGAGAAAATAGTGGGAACAAAGGGAGAAAAAACAACAAACAAAAAGACATTCCTAGAAAATCAATATAGGCCACATTACTCTGAAATCTATATATCAATAGGCAGGTATGAAAGTGGCTTATAGATGTAAATAGGTTGCTGTGATTTTCTTCTAAAGTTTAAGTTGTATGGTTTCAGTTGGCAGGGCTTTAAAAAAGCACAGCTTAGTTTTCAGTAGGTCCCTATTAGGAAAAATGGGGAAAAAAAAGAAGGGGGAAAAAAAAAGAAAAAAGTTGAAAACATTATTTTGAGGACTTGTAGCCAAGGGAAAAAAAATTAGAATTCAACCCAAACTGTAGAAAATAAAAACTGAAAAAAAGAAAAGAAAAAAATAGAAAAAAGAAAAAAACAGGCCAGGATTAAAGACTGAAATGTAAGACCTAAAACCATGGAAACCCTAGAAGAAAACCTATGCAATACCATTCAGGACACAGGCATAGGCAAAGACTTCATTACTAAAACACCAAAAGCAGTGGCAACAAAAGCCAAAATTGACAAATGGGATCTCATTAAACTAAAGAGTTCTGCACAGCAAAAGAAACTCCCACCAGAGTGAACAGGCAACCTACAGAATGGGAGAAAATTTTTCAATCTACCTATCTGACAAAGGACTAATATCCAGAATCTATAAAGAACTTCAATAAATTTACAAGAATAAAACAAACAACCCTATCAAAAGTGGGTAAAGAATATGAGGAGACAATTCTCAAAATAAGACATTTATGTAGCCAACAGACACATGAAAAAATGCTCATCATCACTGGTCATCAGAGAAATGCAAATCAAAACCACAATGAGATACCATCTCACACCAGTTAGAATGGTGATCACTCAAAAGTCAGAAAACAACAGATGCTGGAGAGGAAGTGGAGAAATAGGAACACTTTTACATTGTTTGTGGGAGT
>NW_016824206.1:4019-7216 GCF_001698545.2 Rhinopithecus bieti
CTTTTAAGAACATTGAATATTAGCCCCCACTCTCTTCTGGACTGTAGGTTTTCTGCCAAGAGATCTGCTGTTAGTCTGATGGACTTCCCTTTGTGGGTAAATCGACCTTTCTCTCTGGCTTCCCTTAACATTTTTTCCTTCATTTCACCCTTGGTGAATCTGACAATTACGTGTCTTGGGGTTGCTCTTTTTGAGGAGTATCTTTGTGGTGTTCTCTGTATTTCCTGAATTTGAATGTAGGCCCACCTTGCTAGGTTGGGGAAGCTCTCCTTGACAATATCCTAAAGAGTGTTTTTTAAGTTGGTTCCATTCTCCCCATCACTCTCAGGTACACCAATCAAATGTAGATTTGGTCTTTTCATATCGTCCTATGAGGACATAGGACAAGCCTTGGAGGCTTGTTTTTTTCTTTTTAGTCTTTTTTCCCTAATCTTATCTTCTCACTTTATTTCATTAAGTTGATCTTCAATCACTGATATCCTTTCTTCCTCTTGATCAAATTGGTTATTGATGCTTGTGCATGCATCACGAAGTTCTCTTGCTGTGGTTTTTAGCTCCATCAGATCATTTAAGGTTTTCTTTACTATTTATTCTAGTTAGCCATTTGTCTAACTTTTTTAATGTTTTTAGCTTCCTTGCGATGGGGTAGAAAATGCTTCTTTAGCACGGAGAAGTTTGTTATTACTGACTTTGTGAAGCCTACTTCTGTCAGCTCATCAAAGTCATTCTCTGTTCAGTTTTGTTTTATTGCTGGCAAGGAGCTGCAACTCTATGAAGGAGAAGAGGTTCTCTGGTTTTTGAGATTTTCAGCTTTTCTGCTCTGGTTTATCCCCATCTTTGTGGTTTTATCTACTTTTGGTCTTTGATGTTGGTGACCTAGAGATGGGGTTTTAGTATGGCTGTCCTTTTTGTTGATGTTAATACTACTCCTTTCTGTTTGTTAGTTTTCTTTCTAAGAGTCAGGACTCTCAGTGGCAGGTCTGTTGGAGTTTGCTGGAGGTCCACCCCAGACCCTGTTTTCCTGGGTATCACCAGCAGAAGCTGCAGAACAGCAAATATTGCAGCATGGTAAATATTGCTGCCTGATCCTTCCTCTGGAAGCTTTGTCCCAGAGAGGCAACTGCCTATATGAGGTCTGTCAACCCCTACTGGGAGGTGTCTCCCAGTCAGGCTACTTGGGGATCAGGGACCTACTTGAGGGGCCCGTCTGTGCATTCTCAGAGCTTGAATGGTCTGCTGGGAGAACCACTGCTCTCTTCAGAGCTGTCAGACAGGGACATTTAAGTCTGCCAAATTTGTCTGCTGCCTTTTGTTCAGCTATACCCTGTCCACAGAGACTGAGTCTACATAGGCAACAGGCCTTGCTGAGCTGTGGTGGGCTCCACCCAGTTAGAACTTCCTGGCCACTTAGTTTACCCACTTAAGCCTCAGCAATGGTGGATGTCCCCCTCCGCACCAGGCTGCAGCCTTGAGGGTTGATCTTAGAATGCTGCGCTAGCAGTGAGCGCAGTTTCATGGGCATGGGACCCACCAAGACAGGCACGGGAGGGATTCTCCTGGTCTGCCGGTTGCTAAGACCTTTGAAAAGTGCTGTGTTTGTGCAAGAGTGTATCATTTTTCCAGGTACAGTCTGTCACAACTTCCCTTGGCTAGGAAAGGGAAATCCCCCGACCCCTTGTACTTCCCGGGTGAAGCAACGCCCTGCTCTGCTTCAGCTCACCCTCCATGGGCTGCACCAACTGTCTAATCAGTCCCAATGAGATGAACCATGTACCTCAGTTGTAAATGCAGAAATCACGCATCTTCTTTGTCAATCTTGCTGGGAGCTGCAGACTGGAACTGTTCCTGTTTGGCCATCTTAGAAGCCACTGTGAACATTCTCCAATAATAATTGTTTTTTACATAGGCCTTTAATTGAGCTTTGATAGAACTTTGTTCCATAGGAGGAATTTCAGATAAGACTTTTTAATCTGAGCCATGAATATGTGCCATCAAATATCTATGAGTTGGGTGACTTTCCTCTCCTTGTGAGGTTCCAAGATAAACTTTGGGCTTCTGTGCCTGGGAGAAAGTGACACTCTCTACTTACCACAGGTCAGAAACCCTGTACACATACTGTGAGGCCAGTCCATGCAAATATGAAGCCAGTTTTCCCAGGGTTTTATTGGCTCCATAAGTTTGATTCCTTAAAGGAAAGCACACCTTTCCAGTCAAAGTCTTGGTAAAATTACCCAGTTTTGTCTCAGAATGGTGGCTCATGCCTGTAATCCCAACACTTTGGAAGGCTGAGGCAGACAGACCACCTGAGGTTGGGAGTTCAAGACCAGCCTGACCAACATGGAGAAACTCTGTCTCTACTAAAAGTATAAAATTAGCCTGGTGTTGTGATGCATGCCTGCAATCTCAGCTACTCAGGAGGCTGAGACAGGAGAATCGCTTGAACCCTGGAGGCAGAGGTTGTGGTGAGTTAAGATCGCACCATTGCACTTCAGCCTAAGTGACAACAGTAAAACTCTGTCTCCAAAAAAAAAAAAAAAAAAAGGCTGGGTGTGGTGGCTCACATCTGTAATCCCAGTATTTTGGAAGGCCAAGGTGGGTGGATCACAAGGTCAGGAGTTCAAGACCAGCCTGGCTAACATGGTAAAACCCCATCTCTACTAAAAATTAGCCAAATCTGGTGGTGGACACCTATAATCCTGGCCACTTGGGAGACCGAGACAGATAATTTCTTGAACCTGGGAGGTGGAGGTTGCAGTCAGCCAAGATTGCACCACTGCACTCCAGTCTGGGCAACAGAATGAGACTCCATTTCAGAAAAATAAATAAATAAATTACCAGTGTTTCCAACTGTTTCCTGTTACAAATGAAAACAGACTCTTATTACAGTTATGCAAATAATTGTATTGCCATAAGTTAAGAATACTCACAAATGGTTTCCAAATTCTGGAGAAAATCAAGTAGAAAGAAACAAGTGTGCCCGAAATTTTGTTTATGGGACTATACTAAATTGTTAAAATCTGTTAGTAGCTCTAAGGAAAAGTTTTAAGACGTGAAAAAGAAAACAAAGGGTCAGTAGCATTTTAAGTAAAAAGTCAACAAGATTATTTCAGTCCATGCAGTTAATTCCTCTTCTGCTTGATACTCATGAATATTTTAGCTGTCCATGAGTCCTGAATGTTTTTCCTTTGTTTTGATGT
>NW_016824206.1:9180-11362 GCF_001698545.2 Rhinopithecus bieti
CCTTTCCAGCCCTTTCTCCTGACACTTTGTTTTTCATGTGGCTTTTTTTTTTTTTTTACTTTGTTTTATACATAACTTTTAAATAAGTTTAAAATTAAACAAAAATTTTTCACCATTTTTTTAAAAAAAGAATATTTTTCTCTCTCTCTTTTTTTTAAGCAAGTATATTTTCCTACTATATATATTGGAAAATACACAAATAATGAAATATTTATTATTTAATTTAATGTAATTTTATATTCTAAATTATGCCCATTTGTCTACAAGTATTCATCCCATTATATTTACCTAATTATTTTGTTTACCTAGATTATTTATGAAAAATGTGATAGTCATGAATTTAAAGTTATGAAACCACTGTTGCAAAATTATAACTGAGACAGTGAAAAAGGATTTGACCTAATTGACTCCACCTTGCTCTTTACCTCTGAGCTGTCCTTGTTCATTCCTGGGCATAGGCTGAACTAACTTTGGGAGAAACTTATAGTTTGACTTTCAAAAAAATATGATAATAGTCTGTTTCCAAAACAAATCTCCTTATTGTCTGTGGGCTGGACTGTCTATAGCTGCAAGATTAGAAGTTATGGTAATCTTACTATATTCAAGATGCAGCTATTTTCATTAAACCCATATCAATGTCTTATGTACTAAAAAATGCATAAGCAGGCGGGGCACGGTGGCTCACAACTGTAATTCCAGCACTTTCGGAGTCCAAGGTGGGCAGATTGCTTGAGGTCAGGCGTTCAACACCAGCCTGGCCAACATGGTGAAACCCACCTCTCTACTAAAAATACAAAAATTAGCTGAGTGTAGTGGTGCACTTCTGTAATCCCAGCTACTTGGGAGGCTGAGGTAGGAGAATTGCTTAAACCTGGGAGGCAGAGTTTGCAGTGAGCCTATATCATGCCACTGCACTGCAGCCTGGGCAACAGAGCAAGACTGTGTCTCAAAACTAAATGAATAAATAAAATTTTTTTTTAATTACATAAGCAAAGATCATTCTGATTTGGGCTGCATTTATAGTTTTGTAGCCCCTATACCAAATTTTGACAACTTATACTATTCAGCAGGGATAAATATGAAATTGCTTGATTAACAACTGCAAACAAAAATGTATGTTGGCAATTCATAAGACATTTATTGCTGGGGATAGGCCCTGAAATCTGGCCATAAACTGGCCCCAAAACTGGCCATAAACAAAATCTCTGCAGCACTGTGACATGTTTGTGATGGCCATAACACCCCAGCTAAAGGTTGTGGGTTTACCAGAATGACAGCAAGGAACATCTGGCCCACCCAGGGCAGAAAACCACTTAAAGGTGTTCCTATGCCACAAACAATAGCATGAGAGATCTGCACCTTAAGGATATATTCCTGCTTGTAGGTAACTAGCCAAAGCCCATCTCTTTGTCTCAGCCTACCCCTTTGTTTCCCATGAAGAATACTTTTAGTAAATCTTTAATTTATAGACACAATGTTTATCACTGACTTGCTGTCAATAAATATGTGGGTAAATCTCTGGGGCTGTCAGCTCTGAAGTCTATGAGATCCCTGATTTCCCACTCCACACCCTATATTTCTGTGTGTGTCTTTAATTCCTCTAGCACCACTGGGTTGGGGTCTACATGACCAAGTTGGTCTTGGCAAATGGTGCCCATATGTGGGGCTGAAGCCTAGGCCAAAGGGTCACTGAAGTGATGGCTGGAGAATGTGGAACTAAGCTGGAGGACACCCAAGTACTCTTAAGCAATCCCTGTGGTAAGTAAGAAGGGAAGCTTGGAAACATCAGGGTAACAATGGGACAAGTGTGGACTCTGGTTAGTTCTACCTTGGAACCTTTTCACACTAATGATAAGGAGGAAGGAAAGTATAATGAAGTAACAGAAGAGGTGACAGAGCAGGTTTGTTTGCCAGCTAAAGCTAAAATGGCAAAGGAGGAAGAGGTTAATCCCTACTTTTCTGCAGCCCCTCATTATTTTGAAGAAACAGAGTGGCCTGACCCTCCAGATCTTTCTTTCCAGAGGACTCTGGGCAAAAAGTATTTGCCCCAGTGACTGTTTGAATAGCACTTCAAGCAACTGCTCTCAGTTCCATTCAGGCAGAACTTCAGCAAGTTAGAAGAAAGGATGATTTAGAGTCTTGGCAGTTCCCTGTTAGAATACATTCCCCAGATCAACAGGGA
>NW_016824207.1:0-1478 GCF_001698545.2 Rhinopithecus bieti
GTTTTGAGAATATCATCATGGTCAGACCTTCCATAAGACACATTTTGGTCATATTTTCGCAGGTACAGGAAATCATGTGAACTATTAATGACAATTAGAAGGTTCTGTAAGGATGGAATTTCAAATAAGAAACTTATGGAGAAACTACAAGAGTCAAAATTTGATGCTGTTCTTGCAGACACTATTGTTCGCTGTGTGGAGCTGCTGGCTGAGGTATTTAACATACCCTTCATGTTACAGTCTCCCCTTCTCTGCTGGCTACACATTTGAAAAGCATAAGGGAAGATTTCTATTCCTACCTTCCTAGATACCTGTTGTTATGTCAGAATTAAGTGACCAAATGACTTTCATGGAGAGGGTAAAAAAATATGATCTATGTGGTTTATTTTCAATTTTGGTTCCAAATATTTAATATGAAGAAGTGGAATCAGTTTTCCAGTGAAGTTCTAGGTAAGTAATTTTTTCAGTTGGTAACGTGGAGATGTAACTTTCCTGTGCCTTTGAAGCTGAGTTTATATAAAGCAATAAAGTCAGAGTACTTGGTTTTTTAAATTTGTTTTGTTTTGTTTGTTTGTTTTGGTGGAGTCTTTCTCTGTCTTCCAGGCTGGAGTGCAATGCTGCAATCTCAGCTCATTGCTGGAGTTGCAGGCATGTGTTAGCACGATTGGCTAATTTTTTGCATTTTAGTAGATATGGGGTTTCACCATGTTGGCCAGACTGATCTCAAACTCCTGACCTCACATGATATGCCTGCCTCGGCCTCCCAAAGTGCTGGGATTACAGGCATGAGTCACCACACCCAGCTGGTAGTGGAGTTTTTTTGTGAGTGAATTTATGAAATGAAAACACAAGATGATCTATCAATTGCACAAATATTATAGAAAAGCTTAAATTATAAGGTCAGTTAAAACCCTGTGGCCATTGCTAATTCAGAACACTCTAGGAAGTCATAAACCTGTAAATTAGTGCACCTAATATTTCTTTAAACAATCACACATCTGTTTTACTATTAATTTTTTTTTCATTTTAAAAAAAGTCAGGCCCGTCCACAAACATCTTACTGAATGCATACATGTAGATTGAATAGTTGCACAATTTTCTACAACAACTGTCTAGGCAACATTGCAGAAATTGTTTTCCTTGTATACCTCAGTTTCCTTATTCTGAAATTAAAATATGTCCCCATGTCACCAGAAGGTTTCCTTCACAGTTGAGAGAAATAGTGCCTCTATCTCAAATGCAAAACAAATAAGGGTAAATTGTAGTTTCTAATGTCTCTACATTCCTTCACTAAAAGATTGGAAATTATTTATTTTAAGACCAATCATCTTGTTGAAGTCTGAACATTGTTATATCTATATAACTTAAAAAAAAAAAAACAAAAAAACAAAACAAACAAACAAACAAAAAACTAGGTCTGTGTATTACAAAATATGAGCCAAATTAAGTTTGGTACAAATCTCTATTTGAATAATTTC
>NW_016824207.1:6306-8558 GCF_001698545.2 Rhinopithecus bieti
CATTGGGGAGTTATACATGATATAAATGATGAATTGATGGGTGCTGACGAGTTGATGGGTGCAGCACACCAACATGGCATAAGTATACATATGTAACAAACCTGCACGTTATGCACATGTACCCTAGAACTTAAAGTATAATAATAAAAAAAAAAGAAATTTCTCCTTGAAGTAGTGCTTGATAATTTGTAATTTGAAAGAAGTTATACATGCTACCTTTGTAGCATTGATGTATTTCTTACAAGTAGCTTATTTTATCAACTTGTTTTTTTGTCCATCAAAGAACACAAAACTCTAGTGTAATAACTTATAGACAAGCAGAATTACATGAACTACTTCCTATGTTACTAAAAAATGAATAAATTAATATTTAATGTGGAAGATGAAAACTAGTATAAAACACTTAAAAAACATATAGGTCATTACTAAATTGTTACTACTTAATTTCACAAGAATTATAATGACTATTTAAATATTTTTCATGCATATAATTTTTTAGAATTTTTATGTGTTTAAAATTAAATTTGTTTTATTTTTTAACTTTAATTTTAAGTTCAGGCATACAGGTGCAGATTCCTTACATAGATAAATTTGTGTCATGCGGGTTTGTTTTACAGATTGTTTAATCATCCAGGCATTAAGACCAGTACCCATTAGTTATTTTACCTGATCTTCTCTCTCCTCCTGCCCTCCACCCTCCAATACACCCCAGTGTATGTTGTTCCCCACTATGTTTCCATGCGTTCTCATCTTTTAGCTTCCACTTCATAGTGAGAACATGTAATATTTGGATTTCTGTTTCTATGCTAGTTTGCTAAAGATAACAGCCTCCAGCTCCATATATGTCCCTGTAAAATACAAAGTCTTGTTTTTTTTATGGCTGCATAATATTGTATATTATGTACAATGATGTATATGTACTCCATTCCATTTTCTTTATTCAGTCAATCATTGATGGACATTAAGGTTAGTTCCATATCTTTACTATTGTGAATACTACTGCTGTTAATAAACATGTGTATGTGCCTTTATAAGGGAATCATTCTTCATCCTTTGCTTATATGCCCACTAATGAGATTGGTGAGTTGAATTGTATTTTAGCCTCTAGGTTTTTGAGGAAGTGCCACACTGTCTTCCACAGTGGTTGAACCAACTTACATTCCCACTAACAGAGTATAAGCATTCTTTTTTCTACACAATCTCACTAGCATGTACTACCTTTTGAGTTTATAATAGCCGTTATGACTGGTGCAAAATAGTATCTATTGTGATTTTGATTTGCATTTCTCCAATGAGCAGTGATGTTAAGTTTTTTTAATATGATGGTTGGCCACACATAGGTCTTCTTTTGAAAAGTGTATCAATTTTTTGAATACTTGAACTTTTCATTTCTAATCTCATTTTTCTAAACTATTATTTGGAAAATCCTGATTTCCTTACGTATTTAACTAATTATAGAAGTTAAGAAAATGAAACGTTGGCCTCCTGTTTACATCAGTCTTTGAGTAGTTTTATTACCCAGCATCCCCTGATCTCATTCTTAATCTCTTTAGTGTTCTAACATTCTATAATTTTGGAATTCTACTCATGGAATAAGATATTTTCTTTACTGTAGCAGGTTCTGTGGAGATTTGATGGGAATAGACCACATGCCTTAGGACTCAGTACTCGGGTGTACAAGTGGATACCCTAGAATGACCTTCTTGGCATGACTCTGGAGTACAAATACTGAATATATTAGTAACAATACATTGGAGCATTAATATCTAATCATAAAATAAGCTTATTGAAAATGTATTATGGAAAAACTTAAAAATAAAATGAAACTTCTTTGTATTTATTTTCCTGTCCTATGGGGAAAATAATAAGCTATAATTTTTGTCATTTTATGATGATATACGTTCACATTCTTTGTGGTCAGCATCAGAGTATTTTTATTTCAGGTGTTATTATGTCTCACCGAATTTTTTACAACTTCATAGATTGTCTCTTTGTCTCCTATTTCTATAACTTTACACCTGTTCTTTCTTTTTATGCAGGGTTATTTCAAATGTCACTAAAAATAACAGCACTTCTGCTATCACCAGGGACTCTGCATTTTCTGTAGGATGATATTCCTAATCTTAATCATAATGTGATGACATATTTCATGATGAAGTGTGACCTGTCCTTCCTCAATCCTAGCACCACCACCACCCCATTGCCTGCTGCCTCGCACATCTCACATATCACACTCTGTGACTGCACTTAGA
>NW_016824208.1:0-10434 GCF_001698545.2 Rhinopithecus bieti
CAGGTGGGAATTGAACAATGAGATCACTTGGACTCTGGAAGGGGAACATTACACACCAGTGTCTATTATTGGAAGGGGGGATGGGGGAGGGATGGCATTAGGAGTTATACCTCATGTAAATGATGAGTTGATGGGTGCTGATGAGTTGATGGGTGCAGCACACCAACATAGCACAAGTATACATATGTAGCAAACCTGCACGTTGTGCATGTGTACCCTGGAACTTAAAGTATAATAATAATAATAAAAAATCAATATCAATGTGCAAATAGAGGTAAAATAGACTTCATTTTGTGGGTTGGGGAATGATTTGCACTTCCAAAAGACTAAATTTGCATATCCAGAGACAAGAATTATTTTAGATTACCTTTGTTTACACTGTACAGAGTCATAAAATAACAAAGACAATGGTGGCACAGATCTTTATAGAATCAGAATCATATACCAGTAGGGGTGTGATGGAAACAATGAGCAGTTTTCTCTAGAAGCCATCCACATTCTTTATGCTATGAATTACAGTAATTACTTGGTACTCTAATTTTTTATTTTACCAACAACCTTTTGTAAGCCTCCAATTTTGGGGGGAAATGCTACTGATGAATAGGATTCAAAAATATACAATCAATCCAAGTGCAGTGGCTCACATTTGAAATCCCAACACTTCAGGATGCTGAAGCAGGAGAATCTCTTGAACCCAATAATTTGAGATCAGCCCTGGCAACATGGTGGGACCCTATCTGTACAAATAATAAAAAAAAGAGGTAGCTGCACTTGGTAGTGCATGCCTGTAGTCCCAGTTACTCTGGGGGCTGAGGCAACAGGATCACTGGAGCCTAGGAACTTGAGACTGCAGTGAACTATGATGATGTCACTGTACTCCAGCATAGATGACAGAGTGAGACTCCATATCTTAAGAAAAATAAAAATTATTGGAGACATAGAGAATAGGGGATAGAGAAATTACTTTTATATTAATAATGTCAATGAAAATATAAATCTGCACTAAGTAATAAGACACTTATTTGGAATTATTGCAATGTTTGGGGAGGACTGTTCACCTATTATTTGAGAAAGGTGAATTATTGCAATATCAAATATGCTCTGACTATAATTCTGCAAGGATCTGAAGAGTTTGGCAGAGGTGGTTTTTCTTTTATAGGCCAGAGGAAATGAGGCTAGAAAAAAATCAGAAGAGGGGAAGTTAGATAAAGTGTGATACTACAGAATAGTAGTTCAGAGAATGGTTTATCCCCAGACCAACCTGTTTTAACAAAAGGCCCTGAAGGAGGGCTGTTCTGTTGCCTTAGGCTAAGGGTGTGCTAAAGTCCAGGGTCCTGAGGAAAAGGAGAGGAACTGACCCAAAGTTTGGTTCATAAGCATTTTGTTCCCATTGATTAGTGGAGACAAACAGTTCACACAATCAATTATCAAATATGAGGAAAATAGTGGCAACTTTGAGGGTCTAGTCTTCTTCAGGTTAAACTAGGGGAATATTTATAAGTCTTATCTAAGTCCATGGGCAAGGATGTTTCTTTGCAATAATCAGTTTTACAGATCTCAAAATGTGGGAGAAATTCTTTAACTGTTGTTTTCAGGATCACTTTAACTGTTGTTTCCAGGGCTTGGATACAATTCAACATCATCAACACGAACTCAAATATACTGTATTTGTGCAAAGTCTGAGGGCTGCCAATGTTCACCTGCTTTCTCCTGAGAGCAGAGTCTGAGACTATGGCTTAGAAGACAGTACTTCTCTTGGGTATGCAATCCCAGGCAGCAACAGGGCTGGGGCACTAAAATAGAGAAGATCAGGTCATGATGAGTATGCACTGGCTACCTGAAAAGTCAGGTGGCAGCCTCTCAGGATAGTCTATCCAAGGAAAGAGAAAGAATGAAAAAGAAAACACATGCATCAGTTCATCTATGTTCCCCAAGAGTAAGAAGTTCACTCCGTGAAAACTTTCTGCCCATGTTGGAGCTCCGGGAAATTTCCAAAGATATTCGTGGAGAAGTCACTGTGTGGGAGATAAAAGGAGTATAATCATAGATCTAGCAAGACACTCCTGGCCAGGTGAACCTGTGTGGAATTATATAGTGTTAAAGGTAACTAAATATGGCCTCAGAAGGACCCTGTACTTCTATATATGAGTCCTTGCAGATGACCACTAACCTAGCTTAACAAGCAGACAAAATTGTAAACCTAACTTAGTATGCACCTATAACAAATAGCTATGTCTTGGCCAATCCCAGTGGCCATACTTCAACCACTCATACACTGCTAAGGGTTCAAACTGTGTGCATACAAGGCATACACCTAGCTGTAACAAGTCCAGCCATTCTGTGTCTCACTTTCAATTTCTGTATGTCATTTCACTTTTTTGTCTACAAATCTTCCACCATGTGAGTGAGCTGGAGTCTCTATGAATCTTCTGTGATTCTGGAGGCTGCCAATTTGCAAATTGTTCATTGCTCAATTAAACTTCTTTAAGTTTGTTCATCTGAAGTTTTTCTTTTATCAGTAAGAACTGGTTGCTAAAGCTGTGGATAGAATAGGAAGCTGTCATAAGAAAGAAGCTCTGGGAAGACACCTCATACCATGTCTTATGAAAAGATAACACATCTTTATAACTGGGCAACAGCCCCAGGTTCCTGCTGGAGCTATTTTCTTACCTCCTCCATGGGGAGACAATGCTCATAGTGCAGACAAGTTTGAGATTCACTTGGAAGTTTTCAACTTTCTTAACTGTGGGGAAGAACATTTAGGAAACAACTGTATTAGATTTCTTTTAATACTATAACATATGACCACAAACACTGAGGTTTAAAACAATACACCTGATTATTTAGAGTTACTGCACATCAGAAGTCTTGGGGGCTCCTCAGAGTCCTCTGCAAGAACTCACAAGGATGAAATTAAGGTGTCTGTCAGGCTGCATGTCTTATGGAAAATGTTAGGGATAAATCTCCCTCCAAGTTTGTATTTTTCAGCTTGGGCTGTTATGACAAAATGCCATAGATTGAGTTTTTTATACAATAGACATTTATTTCTGACAGTTCTGGAGCCTGGGAAGCCCAAAATCAAGTCAATGGCAGATTTTGTACCTGGTGAGAGCTCCTTTTCTGGTTAGTGGATGGTGCCTTCTTATTGTGTCATCACATGGTGTGGAAAGAGAGAGAGAGAGAGGCAACACATGAGAGGGAGTACTCTGGTGTTTCTTCCTCCTCCTGTAAGGCACCTGCCTTATTCAATCAATGTCCCACAATTATGACCTAATTTAACCTTAATTAAAAGGCTTTTTGAAAGACCTGTCTCCAAATGGGGAATTAGGGCTTCAACATATACTAATTTGAGGAGGCATAATTTATCTACAGCAAAACCAGTTCAGGTTGTTAGTCAAAGTTATTCCCTTGCAGTTGTATGGTTGTGATGCTCATTTCCTTGGCTGATTGTCAACCATGCCTGGTCTTTGCTCTTTGAGACTGCTTGCATTTCCATTCAATGTTTCTATGACACCTCCTTCAATAAGGACTTTTTGAGCCTCTTACTCAAGTTAAATGTTACTGACTCCCTGTCTTAGTCCATTGGGTTGCTGTAAGAAAATTGCAATCTAGAAAGTACAGACATTTTTTTTTTTTTTCCTCACAGGTGAATGGGCTGGGAAGTCCAAGAACAAGGCATCAGCAGATTAGATGTCTTGTGAAGTCTGCCCTCTGATTTTGAGATTGACGCCTTCTTGCTGCATCTTCACACAGTGGGGAAGGGGCAAATAAAGGATGAATGCTGTGTCCTCACATGGCAGAAGAGATGTATGACAAAAAACGGGGCTGAAGTGTGATGTTCAATCCCTTATAAGAGCACTAATCCATCCATGAGAATGGAACATTCATGACTTAATCACTTCTCATAAGGTCCTACCTTTTAATACTATCACTTTGGATATTAAGTTCCAACATATAAATTTATTCTTCATACTTATAGATTGAGAGAGTATAAGTGCAGTCTTGTTATGTAAATATCTTGCATGAGGAGAACTGTGTACCTTTATTTTAACCATACTGAATACCAAACATTTCATCTGGTAACTTCTCATATCTCACTTTCCTCCCACCCTTCTGAATCTCCAATGTCTGTTATTTACTCTATGTCCACGTGTACTCATTGTTTTACTACTACTTAAAAGTGAAAACAAATGGTATTTGAATTCCTATTTTCTGAGTTATTTCCTAACATACAAATTTTGAAGGGGCACATGTGTTCAAACTATAACGTCCTTCCTTCTGATATACTTCTTTGACTTTCTTTTCCACTTTTAAGGGCACCTGTGATTGGTCTGGCTTTTTGTTGTTGTTGTTGTTAGAGAGAGTCTTTCTCTGTCACCAGGTTGCAGTACAGTGGCACGATCTCAGCTCACTGCAACTTCTGCCTCCCTGGTTCAAGCAATTCTTCCATCTCAGCATTCTGAGTAGGTGGTACTACAGGTATGCACCACTATGCCCAGCTAAATTTTGTATGTTTAGTAGAGATGGGGTTTCACCATTCTGGCCAGGATGGTCTTGATCTCTTGACCTTGAGATCTGCCCACCTCGGCCTCCCAAAGTGCTGGAATTACAGGCATGAGCCTCTGCACCCAGCCTTATCTCTCCTTTTTAAGTTCATTAATTTTAATCACATCTGCAGTCCCTTTCTTACATAGAGTCACAGTTTTAGAGGTTTCAGGGGTTAAGACAAGTACATTATTGGAACAAGGACATTCTGTCTGCCACAAGTTTAGCAAGACACATTTCAGACTTTAGGAAACATTTTAGGAATGGGTTTCAAATGGCCACCAGAAAAGTAGAAGAAAACCTGTAAAATAATAAGACCTGTCTTCTGCTCCTCACACCTGGATGCCTAACTCATGAAATAAAATGAATTCATTTTTCAGGCTAGTCCTTTTAGGTGAAAATTTCCCAACTTTTACACTATTGAAGTTTCAAGCTGGTTAACTTTTGTTCTGATCACTGTCCTGTATTCTGTAGGATATTTTAGCTGCACCAAGTCTCCACACAACAAATACCCCACCATTCCACACCCAATTTTAACAAATGAGAATTTCTAGATACTGCCAAGTAACCCCCAGGAGGCAAAATTTTCCCCTCCCTGCCACATAAAAATCAATGCAGAAGGAAATCTGAGTCATTCTACTTAATCCAATTATATTGCCACCATTTGGGTTATTTATAAGAAATCCCACTTTGGATATTAATTCATAAATCACAGGAAAAAATACCACCCATGGATGCTATCTAAGTTTATTTTTGCATTCAAATTCAGAATAGTGTTCATCTTGGGCTTCCTTTTGACTTTCCAAATTGTGCATAAATGCTTTTTGCTTGCTCCAAGAAAAAAAAGTAGAACATGAGAAATAAATTTGCAACCAGGAGGTAATTGAAGTACTTTGCAGTAGCTTTAAAAATACCCCGAAGCAAACATTTGAAAACCTAGCTTGACCATTTACAGTGTGCTTAAGAGATTCAAACAATGATTTTTTTCTTGAGGGAGACAATACACATTTTTATTTTTACAGTCTGTATCATCAACTACAAATAAATTAGTTCACTTTTAGAATCACACATTCTTTGGAATGGAAATAGTATAGTGTTGGATGTATCACAAGTCAAACATAAAACAACTTTATGAGGATGTGCTTGAGTGCTGGAGCAATAGTGACTAGGAAACAGAAGTATTTCCTCTAGATTGCTATATGCAGCTCAGAGTTCTGAGGCCATCGCTTGAAAGTTATAAATTTGTCTTTAATAAGTACATATGCTATGTCTGAGGATACTGTGGGCAAAAATGAAAATGTGTTTAAATATATGCATTGTCAACGTAGAGCACAGTCTCCTGAGTTATCTGATTTTAGCCTTTGATTTTTTCTGAATTATTTCATGACTCTGTAAATAGTATTTAACAGATAGTAATGCCAAAATATTTTCTCTCCCATGTTGGCTTAATCACATGGCATGATTGACTTTCTCCCCATCCCGCGTAGAAAAACTAATTAACCCTCCATTTGTATATCTGTTTCATCCTGCTTAATCTGTAAATTTGTCATTTGTCAAAAAGTTTTTCCTTGGAACCAATCAATCTGCTTGGTTCCCTCAATCAACGAGTTATGTAATATTGCTTTAAAAATAAAGTTACTAAAATGTGTCAATTTCAGTATCTTATGATGGGTGTGATGACTTTACCCTCCTGTGAGTTTAACAATTTCAAGTACAATGCATTATTAGTCATAAAGACATAGCATACGTACTTATTAAAGAAAAACTTATTATCTTCTGAGTGATGGCTTCAAAGCTGTGAGCTGCATATAATAATCTAGAGGAAACATTTCTGTTTCCTAGTCACTACCCCTCCAGTGCTAAAGCACATCCTAATAAAGTTGACCAACATCAAGGAACAATCTTCTAGAGGGTAGAATTAAAGGGTTAAAATTTCCTTCTCCTCTTTCTCTTTCTTCTGAACTTTCTTTGAACTGCTTTTCTCTTGGATTGCATTTCCCTTTGAATTAATATTTCCCCCTTCATGCTTATCTCCACCATGGCTGATGTTTTCAGAAAAGCTTCCTGTCTCCCTTTGGGAAGGAATACAGCTCTCCCCTCTTAGTTTATCATATGGTGATAGAGATGAATTCTATCCAGGTTGTGACTGGCAAGACATTTTGGAGCATGTACTAGGCCATATTGTAGTGATGAGAGCTTTTTGAGGACTCCAAAAAAGAGAAGATGAGGTAGGAATATATGTAGTTTGGATGTGAGTGCCCCAAGTCACTTCCTTGTAATGCTAAAATTTCCTAGTCCTCCTGGTCTATAATGGTTGGCTTGCAGAAATACACATATTGCCTTTGGTGAGAAATACACCTGCTGCCTGGTAGAAATACATATACTGTCTTTCGTCCGAAATACACCTGCTGCCTCATTCAACTGACATAGTGAGAAGAGGCAAGGACATCAATATATCCTCAGTGCCCAGCAGTGGAAGGAGGTGGGTAAAGGAGGAGAAATACGCTTTCAAATCTATGAAAACATAGCTATTTAGTAGATGCTCCCCTCTTCCATTATCAAACATATATTATAAGAGAGGATTCAGTTCCCAGCAATACCTGTTAATATAGAAATTTTATACTGTCAGAAATATACTACATCAGACAACACATTGGAGAATAAATACATAATTCAATTTGGTGAGTTCCTGTTTTTGTTGGTGAAAACTCCACTGGAGTAGGGCTACAAATGGTCAATACATCAGTAGCAGCTCATGTATATGAAAACTACTTGATTGCAGTTTCATTGTTTGGCCCCATGTTGAAAATCTACATGATGTTATCCATAATGAGCTGCAATGGTGAAAGACATTTTTCAAATTATAATTAAAAAATGCAATCTAACCCTCTCACCCTAAGATAAAAAGTGCATGTGGCTGGTGAACACCAAAGATCTCCCTAGCACAGGTGCTGTTTCTCTCTCTCTCTTTCCTTAGATGTAGAGGTCAAACCCATCACCACGGCACATGGGTAGCAGGGTGACAATGTTGAACATTATCTGAGCCCTAGCTCAGAACATAGCAGAGTTAACAAATTCTCTTCCACACTTTTTTTCTTTTATAAATTTTATTTTAGGTTCATAGGGTATAGAATTTTTACCTGGGTATATTGTGTGATGTTGAGGTTTGGAATACAAGACTCCATCTACAGCAGCATGTCTGTAATCTCAGCACTCTGGGAGGCAAAGATGGGAGGATGGTTTGGGCCCAGGAGTTCGAGATCAGACTGGGCAACATCACAAAACTCATCTCTAGAATATACCCAGGTAAAAATTCAGGATCACCAGGTCCTGAGGAGAGTACCCAACAGTTACTTTTTCAAAGCTTGCTCCCCTTCTTTTCCTCCCCCTTTAGTAGTCTCAGTGTCTGGTCTTCCCATCTTTATGTCTATGAGTACCCAATATTTTGGTCCCAGTTTTAAGTGAAACATACAGTATTTAGTTTTCTGTTCCTCTGTTAATTTGCTTAGGACAATGGGCTCCAGCTACATCTATGTAGCTTCAAAAGACATAATTTCATTCTTTTTTGGCTGCATAATAGTGTATATGTACTACATTTTCTTTATCCAATTCACTGTTAAAGGGCGCCTAGGTTTATTCTGTGACTTTTCTATTTCCCTCACACTTCTGAATTCCAGGAAAGGGTTAACCGATAAGGCCCACCTCTTTTCATCCTTAGGACTAGCAGATGATAAGGATGATTCCCTTGTCTTGTCGATTTCCCTCTACAAAACCCCAGGCTCCAATCCTGTCCTTTGGTATGTTCCTTGTTAATGAACATTCTCTGTATTGCAATGACCTAAATGAAATTGACCTTTTAATTTCATGCTGTACATTTTTTTCTTCTGCAAGAGCAATTAGAAATTCTAATGCTGGCTGTACACTGACAAAAGTTACAAACAGTCCATATGTGGGAAAACTTGAAGGTAGCATAGGAGAAGTTAAGTAAGTTTACAAATTTGGGGACCTTAGGAGAGAAATTAGGCCATAGGAGAGTGCCATTAACATGCCATTTCTTACATTCAAATATATTCATATCACCACTGCTGTGCTCAAATTTCTTATGAGCTCTTTATTGCTCTGAGGAGGAAATTGAGATTCCGTAAATTACTACCAATCCAGAGAAATTTCTACACAAATCCTAGGACTCCATCAGAAACTGACAGTTGGTAAGAGATCCCTGCCTGTTTTGGCTTTTCTGTTGTCATACGCAGCACACAAGATTCCCTCTGCTTAAAACCCTTTTCCCAGTCTTCTGTTGGGCTGGGAGTTTGCTAGCCCTTCAAGACTTAGTCCAAAGCTGCTTTCTCTGGGCCTGATCCTTTAACTCTCTTTCCAGTACTGTACCTGTGCCTTTCCTTTTTCATCTCTCACTGGGTGCATGTGGATAAAAGGAGGTCAGCAGCAAATATAAAGCCTTGATTGGTAAGTAAAGTTGATTTGTGTCACAATAAATTTTAGGAGTTTTGGAGTAAGCAGAAGTAGGGAGCCAGAATAAGTGAAGGAGTACAGAATATGCATAAATATTATTTTCAGAAGAGGCACTCAATTATCATAAACCTCCTTCCTTGGAACTGCCAGGGAAGATGGACTCTTATCACCAGAAACAAGAAGCAGGCATAACACCAGACATTGTCACAAAATTGTTACATCTTCCATCCATTCTCCAAAGGGCCCACTTGTCTTTTCTAAAAGTCATTATTCTTAAATAAGTATTTTTAAAAGTGTGACACTGTCTCTACAAAAAATAAAAAAAATAAAAAATAAAAATCAGCCCTGTGATGCTGCACACCTGAGGTCCCAGCTACTCAGGAGGATAAGGCAGGAGGATTTCTGGGGCCCAGGACATCAAGGCTGCAGTGAGCCATAATTGTGCCACTGCCTTCCAGCCTGGGCAACAAATCAAGACCTAGTCTCAAACCTTATTCCCTTCCCCTTCCATTACTAAGGTAGTATATAGGCCCAATTTCTAACCCTCTCCTTGAGTCACATTTTTCTGTTAATTGCCACATATAAGTAAATAACAATCTGCTTTTTCTCTTGCAAATCTGTATTGTGTCCATTTAGTTTTGCATACCCTCAATTTTAGGACTTAAGGAGGTACAGGAAAAGTTGTTTCTCTTCAACAATGCCTCAGAGAAGACAATGACTTGTTTTATTTCTGCATGGCTACATGAAAATGAAGGTTTTAATGCTGATGTATATTGAAAACAATTGATAAGTATCTTGTAAAATAAATAATGAAGCCGGGCGTGGTGGCTCACACCTGTAATCCCAGCACTTTGGGAGGCCGAGGTGGGTGGATCACGAGATCTAGACCACCATGGCTAACACAGTGAAACCCTCTCTCTACTAAAAATACAAAAATTTAGCGGGACGTGATGGCGGGCGCCTGTAGTCCCAGCTACTTGGGAGGCTGAGGCAGGAGAATGGCATGAACCGGGGAAGTGGAGCTTGCAGTGAGCCGAGATCTCACCACTGCACTCCAGCCTGGGTGACTGAGCAAGACTCCATCTACAGCAGCATGTCTGTAATCTCAGCACTCTGGGAGGCCAAGATAGGAGGATGGTTTGGGCCCAGGAGTTTGAGATCAGACTGGGCAACATCACAAAACTCATCTCTAGAAAAGTAAATAAGCCAGGTGCAGTGCGGCATGGCTGTAGTCCTAGCTACTCAAGGGGCCAAGGTGGGAGGATCGCCTGAGACCAGTCGGCCAAGGCTGCAATAAGCTGAGATTGCACCACTGCACTCCAGCCTGGACGACAGAGGATGACATCCCCCCATACCCACCCACCCACACCCACACCCCGCCCCCCACCACACACACACAAAGAAAAGGAAAAGAAAGAA
>NW_016824209.1:0-2780 GCF_001698545.2 Rhinopithecus bieti
TATTTGCTAAAATATATAATTTCCCTTCAGAGTATTTCTGAAGATCAGGTTAGGCCTACACAGATATGAATCTTTGTCTTATTTATGAACATATCCACTGTGTGTGGAAGAATATCTGTCACATAATACTTGCTTACTAGTTACCTCTAGACTAAATGAGTATATACATAAAACAAACATTTTAAGCTATTGAACAGTAAATTGCCTACTCCCTGTTTTTCAAGAACTACCATCTTTCAACACAATGGACACATACACTCAAAAATCCTAGATTCAATTTTCATTTCTGACATTTACTGGCTATATATCTTTGGAAAATCACTTGTCCTCTCTGTTCCTCAGTTTCTTCATCTGTTAAATATGAATAATACTTCTTACTAATTAGTTGCTGTGAATTTTAAATAATTCATCATTTTAAAAAATACAGAGTAGTCCTAGGGAATTTAATTGTTATGTAATTGCTTGCTGTTATTATTGTAGTTGAGAGGTTTGGATGAGTGAAAATTAAGTTTGCTCAGAAATGTGGGGAAAATTTGGCAATTGCTGTTTACAGTGGAGATGGACCAAGAAACTTAGGCTGTCAGATAGACAAAATGAGGGAATTTGGCTAATTATTTGGCTGAGGGAGGAGGATGTTAAATGAAGAAAAAGTTGTACTGCCTTTATTCGAATATATTGCCTATCATAATGTTTATTGAATAGATAAGTCTGGGACCTCTTAAGAGACACTTCTACCTTATTAAAAATATAGCCACTAAATCAGTAGACCAGACCACTGGTGTCTACAAAAGTATGGTATTGTCGTTCTTACAAACATTATCACAATTATATAATGCATGTCAAGGCTTTTCATAAATCACAAAAAGCTATACAAATGATATTAGTAGCAAAAAGTCTGCTTTGATGGGCGCCACTGGTAATTTCTTTTATGTTTTATGTACTTTCTCAGGTTTCTTACCTCTCTGTAATCATAGTAGTTAGAGCTTTCATTTCCTCACAGCTTTCTATCTATCCTGATAGAACAATCTTTCTGGTTTCTGATATCTTTCTGTCTAGTCTCTTATCTCTCTTTGTCTCCCAGACATCTCTACTTAAGTGTCTTTCTATGCTCTATGACAAAGACAGAATGTTTATTCTTTTACTGAAGCCCTGTCCTCTGCTTTTCTCTCTCTGTTGAAGTTAAAACATTTTGCAATATTTAAATGCAGACTTATAAAACTAATCCCAGACATACAACAGTGCATGTGCAAATGTTTTCAATCACCTCACAAAAAATCTGTAGTATTTGTATTAGTCTTAAAGCAATAACTTTACTTGTTTAACATTGTCATGTAAATATATAAATCAAAAAGTGGCATGAATGTAGTTTTATTATGTTCCCATTGTAATGAATATTAGTCATACTAGTATTTGAGATATATTATCTGAAGTACTTAACTTTATAATGACTGTAAAAAATTTGATATGTGTAAGACTGCAAAATACTAAACTTTAAAATATAAAATAAAAGATATAACAACTGAAATTATTGAGATTAGAAAGAAAATGGGGCATATACGGTAATATAATTTTAGAGACTCTTTTGATAAGAAAGGGAGACAATAATTTGGTTTATGAGCCAATATTCCACACCTCTATTAATATTAAACCAATAATTTTCAGTTTTTTATGACACACTTACATTTTTAAAACATTATTTTATTCCTACAATTTCCTAGTGTGTATATAGTGTATGTATATATACACATAGTGGGTATATATAGTATATATATAGCATATATATATATAAAGTATTGTCCAACATTGCTAACTTTATTTTTAACCTTGAATTTATTCCTTATTATCGCAATTGGAAACAAAAAATAAGAAAGAAAGTTGTCTTCCAAGATGTCAACAAATCAAAGTTTAAAAAATATTTAAAACCGTATGGTTACCTTAATTTTCACCAACTAATCTTTTATTCATTTAAAACATTTTAGTTCGCATTAATATGTTGAATTTATATGCTTAGCATAGCGGAAGAACAAACTAATTACATATTGTCTCTTTCTCTAGGAGAAGAATGGAATCTAGTAAAGGAATATATACATGAAGAAATGATAGTAATAAAAGCACTTTAGATGTGCTATCTAAAGTGTAGTTTACATACAGAATTATAATAAAATGACATAGATGAAATGCTCCATTCCCCTTTGTGGGATATTAACTGCTTCACAGGCAACTGATATTTGAGCCAAAATTTGAAAAATGAGTTAGTAAATTTTTGTTATATGTGTAGGAAGAATAGAGCTGTCTGAGTGAAAGGTGAAATTTGGGAAAATTCATTGAATAATTAAAACTTCATGCAATTCAACATAGCTGTACTTTAGGGGCAAGGAATGGGTACAGGAAAAAATGAGGCTGAAGATGTAGGCTGCAGTGAAACTTAGACAAGTTTTACAAATCTTCTGAAACACTTTTGAAAATGTTATTGTAAGCTAGGCGCGGTGGCTCACGCCTGTAATCACAGCACTTTGGGAGGCCGAGGCGGGCAGATCACGAGGTCAGGAGATGGAGACCATCCTGGCTAACACGGTGAAACCCCGAGTCAACTGAAAATACAAAAAAATTAGCCGGTCATGGTGACTGGCGCCTGTAGTCCCAGCTACTCAGGAGGCTGAGACAGGAGAGTGGCGTGAACCCGGGAGCCGCAGCTTGCAGTGAGCCGAGATCGTGCCACTGTGCTCCAGCCTGGGCCACAGCCTCTGTCTCAAAAAAAAAAAAAAAAAAAAAAAAAAAAA
>NW_016824209.1:6696-8520 GCF_001698545.2 Rhinopithecus bieti
CCCTCCAGAAAATAAAATTTCTTAAGAGTTAGAAATAGAAAAAAAAAATCTTTGATTTTATTATCTTAACAATCAATGAAATTCCAATAATTTAATTAATTCTCTAGCTGAATCAATTTCAACCATCATGTCAAATATTTTGCTTTTTCGGGAGAGTCGCCTTCACTGTACATAAATAATTAAATAAAAGATCATAGATTTGTTTCAGAAATAATAGGGCCATTCTTTTAGTTTTTCCTAGCATGTGAGCTCCAACATTCTAACAATTATAATACTCGATCTCTTCTCAATCTCTTTAAATCTGACATGAAATCCCTTAAAATGTTGTTTTATTATATTATAACTCTACCATGGCAAAATTCTTTAATGAAAACTAAATAATAAATTACATTTCTGTTTAAAACACCAGATAACTTTAAAGAAATGTACACATGTTCTTTTGCTTCTCTCTCACGTTAAAATCTAAGTGTAAAATTTGCTTTGAAATAGTTTTAGTTCTCTTTTCTGAGTTCTGAAATTCTACAATCTATTTTCATTTCTGTTGTGGACAAGTGCAGAATTATTAGCAAATTCATAACTTCCAGCTGTTTTTTTTTTTTTCCATTGTCAATTCTTCATTCAGATAGGAATTGCATTTTGCAGTTATCTCTATTTCATGACTTTAGTAAGGCCTGTTAACATTTCTACCATGTGTTGATGGTCATGATTTTCTCTAATAACCCATTTGTTCGGAAACTAAATGCTACTTTTAGCATTGCTATCTTGCCCCTTGGTGATGGAGATGATAATAGGGCATAATGTTATGGCAAAGATGGCAAAATGTGCAAAACCCAAAAGGCTACCAAAGGGTTTTCAAAGTGCGAAGGTAAACCTAACACAGAAGTAAATGGATACTACATTCTTCATCTTATCAGATTAATTACTTAGGCACTTTTTTGAGAATGGGGTCTCTCCGCATGAAGAAAGGGAATAAACAATATAAATACAATATATTATTAATTTTCCATTGTTGGGAAAATACCTATAGTTCTTTTATACCAGGAAGCTGCTTTTAAACGGTAATGTTTCTTGGAGCTAAACACACACAAATACACCACACATTTGAAATACATTTTCTCTTAATATTTAGGATACTTTAGGAGCCACTCAAAAGCACATGACTTCAACTTATTATAGCTTTAAATATGTTTATATGCTTTTGATATAAGTAGTTACTAAACTCTATTAGAAAACAGATCTAGTCTCAGACTAGAGAATATTACGTGCGTGCGTGCGTGTGTGTTGTGTGTGTGTCTGTGATCATGTGGAAAACATTATTGTTGTTCATCAAGAAAATATAGTTAGGAAAATAAGAAAAGTAAACCTAAGACTTAAACAAAAGGCATCTACAGTCAACAACTGGCTAATAGGTTTTGTTTTGTTTTGTTTTACAAACCGAGTTTCTAAGCCTCTGTTTAGTACAGGTGGGTCAAGGAGAATTTATTATTTGTGCTGATTATTTACTGTCTCTGTCTTCCCCTGGATGTAAGCTAATATGGAAGAAAAAAGTTTTCAGTTTGTTCACCGCTATGCTAAGTGCCTAGCACAGTATTTGAAAGAGTAGTTAGTTGAAAACATTAGTGAAATAAATGTCTGTATCAACATTTAAATGGCTATTGATTTTTTGAAAAGATAATACAAATGCAACCAACTCTATTATTTATCTTTGGAGAATCAGCATAAAATGGCAAAATATGTGAGTATTTTTTTGTTTTGGCCCAAGCTAGTAGATGTTGCAAGCAAATACTATAAAGAATATTGACTAATTGACTATATTTATATATT
>NW_016824210.1:0-1275 GCF_001698545.2 Rhinopithecus bieti
ACGGTTTTATGATGTGTGTATTCATCTCATAAAGTATAAATTTTTTGTTGATTGAGTAGTTCATCATCACTGTTTTTGTGGTATCTGAGAGGAGTTAGTTGGGAGCACATTGACGTCTATGGTGAAAAACGAAATATTCTCAGATTTAAAGTAGAAAGAAGGTTTCTGAGAAACTGTTTTGTGATATATGAATTCATCTCACAGAGTTAAACCTTTCTCTTTTTTGAGCAGATTGGTAACACTTTTTTGTGGAATCTACAAAGGGATATTCGGGAGTGCATCGAGTCCAATGGCAAAAAAGGAAATATCTTCAGGTAAAAACTGGAGAGAAGGTTTCTGAGAAACTCCTTTGTGAGGAGTGCATTCATCTCATAGAGCTAAATGTTTCTGTTGGGGGAGCACTTTGACATCACTGTTTTTGTGGTGTCTGAGAAGGGATATTTGGGAAATCATTGAAGCATATGGGGGAAAAGGAAATATCCTCAGATAAAAACTGGAGAGAAGCTTCCTGAGAAACTACTTTGTGATGGGTCAATTTATCTCACAGCATCACATCATTCTTTTCATGGAGCTGTCTGTTAGCACTGTTTTTGTGGAATCTGCAGAGGGATATTTGGGACTGCATAAAGGCCTAAAGTAACAAAAGAAAATTCTTCAGGTAAAAACAGGAGAGAAGATTTTGGAGAAACTCCTTTGTGATGTCTGCATTCATCTCATAGAGCTAAACGTTTCTGTTGAGGGGGCACATTGGCATCACTGTTTTTCTGGTGTCTTATAATGTATATTTTGGAGTGCATTGAAGCCTATGGTGGAAAAGGAAATATCCTCATATAAAAACTAGAAAGCTTTCTGAGAAAAAGTTTGTGATGTGTTAATTCATCTCACAGAGTTACACAATTCCTTTCATAGATCAATTTGATAGCACTGTTTTTTGGGAATCTGAGAAGGAACATTTTTGATCACATTGAAGCCTATGGTGACAAAGGAAATATCCTCAGATTTCAACTTGAAAGAAGCTTTCTGATAAACGTCTTGTAACGTGTGGATTAATCTTAGAGAGATACACAGTTCTTTTCATGGAGCAGTCTGCTAACACTGTTTTCATGGAATCTTCAAAGGGATATTTGGGAGGGAATTTAGACCTCTAGTGAAAAAGGTAATATCCTCAAATAAAAACTAGAAAGAAGCCTTCTTAGAAACTGCTTTGTGACATGTGAATTCATTTTACAGAATTACACTGTACTTTTCATTAAGCAGTTTGATAACACTGTTTTC
>NW_016824210.1:5858-7430 GCF_001698545.2 Rhinopithecus bieti
CTTTCTGTTGAGAGAGCAGTTTGTCATCACTGTTTTGTGGTGTCTGATAAGGGATATTTGGGAGCACATGGAATCCGATGGTGGAAAAGCAAATATCCTGAGATAAAAACTAGAAAGAAGCTGTCTGAAAAATTTCTTTGAGATGGGTGAATTCATCACACAGAATTACACATTTCCTTTCTTCGAGCAGTTTGCTTGCACTGTTTTTATGTAATCTGCCAAAGGATATTCAGGAGCTCCTAGAGGCCTACGGTGAAAAGGAAATAACTTCAGATAAAACTGGAGAGAAACTCTTTGAGAAAAGGTTTTGTATTGTGTATATTCAGCTCATAGAAGTTAATGTTTTTGTTGATTGAGTAGTTCATCATCACTTGTTTTGTGGTATCTGAGGAGGGATATTTGGGAGCACATTGAAGCCTATGGTGGAAAAGGAAATATCCTCAGATAAAAACTAGAAAGAAGCTTCCTGAGAAACTGCTTTGTGATGGGTGAATTTATCTCACAGTGTTAAAACGTTTTTTTTCATTGTGCAGTTTGATAGCACTGTTTTTGTGGAATCTGCAGAGGGATATTTGGGAGCACATAGAATTCAAAGGTGAATATAGAAAATTCTTCAGGTAAAAACTGGAGAGAAGATTTCAGAGAAACTCCTTCATGATGTGTGCATTCATCTCATAGAGCTAAAAGTTTCTTGTTGAGGGAGCACTTTGGCATCTCTGTTTTTGTGGTGACTGGGAATGGATATTTGGGAGCACATTGAACCCTGTGGGTAGAAAAGGAAATATCCTCATATAAAAACTAGGAAGAAGCTTTCTGAAATACCACTTTGTGTAGTGTTAGTTCATCTCACAGAGTAACATGATTCTTCTCATGGATCAGTTTGGTAGCACTGTTTTTGGGGAATCTGCAAAGGGATATTTTATATCCCTTTGAAACCTATGGTGACAAAGAAGTATCCCTAAATTTAAAATAGAAAGAAGCTTTCAGAGAAACTTCTTTGTAATGTGTCAATTCATCTTTCACTGTTACACCATTCTTTTAATTGATCAGTTTGCTAACACTGTTTTTGTGGAATCTGCAAACGTATATATTGGAGAACAATGAGGCCTATGATGTGTGAATACATCTCACAGTATTACACTGTAGTTTTCACTGAAGACTTTACTAACACTGTTTTCCTGGAATCTGCAAAGGGATATTTTGGAGCACATTGAAGCTTTTGGTGACATAGGAAACATCTTCATATAAAAACTACAAAGAAGTTTTCTGAGAAACTGCTTTGTGATGTGTTAATTCATCTCACAGAGTTACATGATCCTTTTCATTGATCAGTTTGGTAGCAGTGTTTTTGGGGAATCTGAGAATTCATATTCTGAATCACATGGAAGCGTATGGTGACAAAGGCAATACCTACACATAAAACAAGAAGGAAGTTTTATGAGAAAGTTCTTTGTGATGTGCGAACTCATCTCAGAATGTTACACCTTGCTTTTCAAGGAATAGCTTGCTAACACTGTTTTCATGGAATCTGCAATGCGATGTTCTGGAGTGCATTGAGGCCTATAGTGAAAA
>NW_016824211.1:0-1265 GCF_001698545.2 Rhinopithecus bieti
TATCTTCAGATATTTTTTAAGAACATTGTGTGTTTTCAGTTTTGTAAGTTTTTAATTTTAAAGACATTTAATTGACAAATGAAGATTACATATATTCAAGGTGTACAATGTGATAACTTGATATATGTATATATTGTGTAATGATTATCACAATGAAATTAATTACAACATCCTTCACCACCCATGCTGTACATTAGATTTTTAGAAGTTGTTTATTTTATGACTGGAAGTTTGTGCCATTTGACCAACATCTCCACATTTTTCCCACATCCAGCACCTGGGAAACACAGTTCTACTCCCTGTTTCTAAGTGTTCCACTTTTTTTAGATTCCACATATAAATGAGATCATACAGTATTGGTTGTTCTGTGTCTAGCATATTGCACTTAGCAGTAATATCTCCATGCTGTCAGAAATGAAACTGTCTTTTTCCTGTTTTAAGCTGAATAATATTTATTATGATACACACACACACACACACACACACACACATATATATATATCTATATATGAAAGTATAGGCGGGGTACAGTGGCTCACACCTGTAATCCCAACACTTTGGGAGGCTTAAGCTGGCAGATCACAAGGTCAGGAGTTCAAGACTAGCCTGGCCAACATGGTGAAACTCCATTTCTACTAAAAATACAAAAAATTAACTGGGTGTGATGACACACACCTGTAATCCCAGCTACTCGAGAGGCTGAGGCAGGAGAATCCCTTGAACCTGGGAGGTGGAAGTTGCAGTGAGTCAAGATCATGTCATTGCACTCCAGTCTGGGCAACAGAGCAAGATTCCATCTCAAAAAAAATTATGCATATGAAATATTTTGTATATATATACACATATATGTGTATACATACATACATATATGTATATAATAATTAATATAAAAATACATATATGTGTGTACATATACACATATATGTGTATATATATGTGTGTATATATACATATGTATATATGTGTGTATATATACATATGTATATATATATATATATTTCATATATATAATTTTTTTGAGATGGAATCTTGCTCTGTCGCCCAGGATATGTGTGTGTATATATATATATATATTAGTCAGTATATATATATATATTCATCAGTGAACACTTGGTTGGATTCCATAACTTAGCCACTGTGAATAAAGCTCAATGAACATGTGAATCCAGATATCACTTTGACATACTAATTTCATTTCTTTCGAACATGTAACCAGAAATTAGATTGCCTATAATTTCATTGTATTGTCTTTATAAATTACCTGG
>NW_016824211.1:1971-7686 GCF_001698545.2 Rhinopithecus bieti
TTTTCACATGTTTCTGAATTTTACAAAATTTCTCCTACTGTTGATTTCTAGTTTTGTAACATAGTGGTCATATAATTACAATATTCTTAAATTTGTTAAAGATTGTTTTGTGACCCAAAATATGATATATTCTGATGAAGATTCCATATATACTTGAGAAAAAAATTTGTGCTACTGTTATTAGATAAAATGTTCCATATACATCTCTTAGGTCCATTTGTTCTATGCATTTGAATGAGCAAACACTTCTTTCAGTATTTACAGACTACTTTTGGCAGATGAAGACCTTCTCCCGTTGATTTCCTGTGCTGACTGGATTATCTCCAAGATTGTGGTCAAGTGGTGTTTGAACCAGATCATGAGACTGCTACTGGTTTTGCAGTGGAATTTACAGTTAGTGGGCCTGTTACCAGGGGGTCTAGGGAATATGAATCCTATATGTTTTTCAAATGGACTGGACTGACTCCAGGTCTTTGGTCAGCAGATCTGGCACTGGAATAAGGATCTACTTCAAAATCTGCAGATAGGTTTCCTGTTTCCAGGTGATGAACGGGTACTGCTTCTTCTAGGTCCCTGGGAGGGCTTATGCTGGGTAATTCTGAGAATCCTCAAACAGCTAATAATGACCCTAGACCATGGCTGGAAGGGCTTTGAATTGAGTCCACGACTGATTCAAGTCTGTAGCCATGACTGAGGCCTGTAAGCCTGCCATTGGTGTCACAGGTGGATATGTATTCTAGTGGCTCCCTGGGAAAGCAGGACTGTTCTCAGACCATGGCTGACATGAGCTGGAGTCAATTTACAGGGCTGTTTTAAGATTCACAGTGAAGCCAAGGTCAGTAGGCTTACCTACAGCAGCAGTGCTGGGTGAATTGCCTACAGAGGAAATGCTAGGTCCCTCTGCAGTGTGGAAAGAACTGCTCTCAAACTGCAGCTTAGAGGGAGTGGGCTGAGTCATAGAACTATGTCAGGATCTGCTGTGGGGCCAATGTCAGCTGGCCTGGCTACAAGGGCATGGACAGGCATGTATTTCTTCAGGCAGAGCTGCTCTCAAACTACAGTAAGAAGGACTGGGGCTAAATTTGCAAGCCATTTTAGTATCTACTGTGGGACTGAAGTCAGAAAGCCTTCCCCAGTGACACCAGTGTGCATGATTCCTCCTGGGCCTTTGGCAGATAGTTTTGGTCACAGGAACAAGGTAAAATAGTGCTGTAGACAAGTCCACAGGGAAATAAGGCTGTTTCCAGGTTTGGCACCAGAACAATGGTTGTTGAGTCTAGCACTGGGGCATGGGTCTTGCCTCTTAAAAAGGCATTCCTAGGTCCTAGGTGCCACCAGAGTTTCACAACCTCCTACCTCAATCCCGATATTTCCACAAATGCACTTTTGTTCATGGATGCCTGCAAAATTATTGTTGTTGTAGGGAGATATGAGTTCACCAGCTCCTAATTCTCCATCTTGCTGAATATCACTCTTCTCATTTTATGATTTTTATCCACTGGCTTTTGATTAGTATGATAAAGTATGTTAAATATTTACCTAAGACTAAACCTTTTCTAGCTGATATTTTATTTAAGGTTTTGCATCTGAAATTGTACTACATTTTTCTTTTTTATCTATTTGCTACGTCAGTTTTGCTATCAGTATTATGTGAGCTTTAAAATAGATGTTTGCAATTTTTTTTTTATTCGTGTTCTGCAACTGTTAGCTTGCTAAGGCTGTCACAATGTTATAGGAGTTATTAAGAAACTGTTTTAGGCAAATAGAGAGGAAAAGAGGTCCTTGGGAAGTTTTGTTTCTTTTAAAGCAGCTCCAGAAATGTTTCTCTTGTCTAGCAGGAAAGCACGGGATCTTAGAGCCAGGCTGGCAACATTTGATATGCAAATGCTGGCCATTAGAAACTGGGTCTGCCCAAACATGGCTATTCCCGCCACCTTCTTGCCCTTGCCCCCACATGTGTCTGGCAACATGGCCTCCCCCACATATCCCCATGTGTAGAATATCATGGCACCCTGTATTTGCATATTAAAAGGCTAGGGTGGGAGGTCCAGTTTTTTCGCGGGCTATGTGAATGACATGCCTGGTCAAACCAATCCCCTGAGCCCTATGCAAATCAAACACCACCTCCTCCAGCCTACTCATATAAGCAGCCACTTTTCTGTGGCACATGGGGTCTCCTCTCTTGGCTTTGGGGACCCCTCCCTCTGTCTCTGTACAGGGGAGCTTCTTCCTTCTTTCTTCTCCATTCTTTCTTGCCTATTAAACTCTCCACTCCTTTAAACCACTCTACATGTGTCCATGTCATTTTATCCAATTCCCACTAAACAAGAGCCCCGTTGTTCCTCTACTCATCGGAGCTGTATCAATAACAACATACCAATGACTTGGGTGGATTAAACAAGAGAAATTTATTTCTCACCGTTCTAGAGGGATAGAAGTATAAGATCAAGGAATCTACAAGTTTAGTTTTTTTTCTAAGGCCTCACTCCTTGGCTGACAATGGCTGTCATCTTGCTGCGTCCTCACATGATCTCTTATCTGTGCCCACATGTTCTTGCTGTCACTCTGTGTGTGCAAATTTTCTCTTCTTATAAGAACACTGGTCAGATTTAATTAGGCTTCACACTAATGCCCTCATTTTGACTTAATTACATCTTTAGGGGCTGCATCTGAATAGTCACATTCTGAGATATGGAGTGTTAGAGTTTCAACATCTGAATTTCGGGGGAACACAATTCAGCCCATCACAGAAAGAGTTAAAACAATACTAGATTCATCTGTGTTCTAAAGATTTAAGATAATTGACCTACAAAAACATTCCATGACTAATAAGTTTTAAGTAGTTATTTTACTACTTTTTCAAACCTGATTTCTTCAATGACAATTTGTCTGTTTAGATTTTCTAGCTTTTTAAAGAAACAATTTTGTCATTTTATATTTCCCAGAAAGTCAGGTATTTCATCTATATCTTTGATATTATTTTTATAAACTTGAGTTAATTATGTTATTATATCATTTTTCTTCTTCTGTATCAGTGTTCACTTTCCCATTTATATTTTTTATTGTGTGTATTTTGTGCTTTCTTCTTTTTTTTCAGATTTTTAGGCATGTTAGCGATGTATCTATATTTAAGGAACAAATTATGTGATTTACTTATGAGATCTACTGTTTATTTTTCAAATTTTTTCTTTATTTTCATTGTGGTCAATATTCTGGTTTAAAACTGTGATATTCTGTGGTCTTGAGTTCATCCTGGGGCTGTGTGAGAAATAAATAAACTCTTCGCAAGTTGGAGAATTGTGATATTGTTGGTAATTTAAGAGCCAGGTTTTCAGAGTCAAATAGGCATGAAAATAGATCCTGAACATGTATGATTTCAGACAAGTTATTTAAACTCCAATACCTCCATTTCTTTGGAAAAGAAGTGTAAGTGTACCTATCAATGTGGATGATGAAAGGACTACATAAGATGGCAGAGTAGTTAAGAGGAAAGGTTCTGCAGAGTCATTGGTCTTAAATCTTCAATCCATTTACTCTCTGTGTGACTGTGTTTAAATGATCTATCTTTCCTCTGCCTGGGTTTCTTCATTTGTGAATTAGAAATAATAATAATACTTATCCAGACTACTTTTGAAAAATAATTAGGATTAGTATTTTCAAGCATTTCAGAGAGTGACTGACCCTTAGTAAAACAGTAAAAGAAATGAGGAATTAGTATTACTACTAGTGTATTTGGGCCCCGATATTTAGAAGTAGCCTCAATAAACAATAAATGACTATTAATGAGAAAGGAAATGTTAATATATTAGAACTGCCTATGTCTACATTTATCTGAGAACCTGACCTACAAATATGTTGTCAATGAACTCTAATTGGCTTAACCAAAACTTTTCATGAAATCAACATTTATTTTATTTTTTGTCATTTACTTTTAAAATTGTGGTAAGATATGCTAATATAAAATTTCCCATTCTAACAATTTTTAAGCGTACAGTTCAGTGGCATTAACTATATTTACATTGTTGTGGAGACATCACCACGGTCTACCTCTAGAACTTTTTATATTCACAAACTGAGAATCTACCCATTAAACAATAATTACCCATTTCTCCTACATCCATCCCCTGGCAACTACCATTATACTTTCTGTCTCTGTGAATTTGACTACTCTAGTACTTCTATACCAAATATAAGTGTATTTGTCCTTTTATAACTAGCTGATCTCAGTAAGTCTTGCACAATATATTTAAGATTTATCCATGTTGTAGCATGTGTGAGAACTGTCTTCCTCTTTAAGGCTGAATAATATTGCATTGTTCATATATTACGTCCTCCATATTTTTGGGTTCTGCATCCATAGGTTCAAATTGCTGTGAATCAAAGATATTCTGAAAAAACGGATAAATGCCTCTGTACTGAGCTTGTATAAATATTTTTCCTTGACATTATTTGCTGAACAGTAGAATATAACAAATATTTACAGTGCACTTACATTGTATGAGGAATTATAAGTAATCTAGAGTAAAAGAACATGTGCATAGGTTAAATGCAAATACTACATCATTTTATATTAAGGACTTGGGCATCCATAGATTTTGGTATCCACAAAAGGCCCTACAACCAATCCTCCATAGATACTGAGAAACTACCGTATATACCACATTTTGTGTATGTCTGTGAATGTACACTTGGGTAGCTTCCACCTTTTGACTCTTGTGAATACTGCTGCTATGAACATGAGTGTACAAATATCTGATTGAGTCCATGATTTCAGTTCTTTTGCTGATATACACAGAAGTGGAATTACTACATCATATGGTAATTCTATACTTAATTTTTTGAAGAATTACCAAACTGTGTTTCGCAGCAGCTGCAATACTTTACATTCTAATGGCAGTGCACAAGGATTCCAATTTCTCCACATTCTCAACAACACATATTTTCTGTTTTTTTTTTTCTTCTTTTTTGCTTTGAGGATAATCGTTATAAGGGTGTCATGTGTGATCTCATTATGCTTTTTACGTGCATTTCCCTAATAATTAGTCATATCGAACATATGTTATATGCTTATTGGCCATTTGTATCTTCAATGTCTATTCAAGCCTTTTACCCATTTTACAATTTGGTTTTTTCTGTTTTTTTAAGTTGTTGAATTCTAGGTGTTCTTTAAATATTCTGGATACGAACCTGTTATATATGATTTACAAATATTTTCTCCCATTCTCTGGATTGACTTTTCCTTCTGTTGATAGCACCCTTTGATGCCAAAAAACTTAACTTTGATGTAACCTGATTCATCCTGTTTTTTTTTCTTTTGTTTACTGTGCTTTTTTTTGTTTACTGTGCCATTCAAGATATCATTACCAAATTCAATGTCACAAATCATGTCCTTATATATTCTTCTAAAAGTTTTATAGTTTTAGTGTTTAAATGTACATTTTGCTACATTTTAATTGTTTTTTGTATATAAAGTAAGGTAAGGGCCCTGCTTTATTATTCTTTTTTGTGTAGATACTCAGTTTTCTCAACATTTGTTGAAACACTCTCTTATTCCCCATGGAATGTGTCTTGGCAGCCTTGTCAAATATCATATGAACATTATACAATTTTTTTCTATAATCTCTGTTCAATTCTATTGGTCTATATATCTTTCTTTATGCCAGTCCCAGACTGTTTTGATTGCTTTAGTTTTGTAATAGGTTTGCTATCAGAAAC
>NW_016824212.1:0-1760 GCF_001698545.2 Rhinopithecus bieti
AGGGAAACTCCAGTCTCTCGGTCCCATCCAATAATCAAAAAAGCATCACCTCCAGTTTCACCCTTATCTTGCAGATAGGATCCCACCTAAGTTTCTTGGTGAATAAAGGAAGCAGGACAGTTAGTGGTGAGCTGACGAAGGAACAGTTACCACGGAGATGGGAAGAGGTAACCGGGAATGGGGTAAAGGGGAGTCCTCTTAACCCTCTCTAGAAAAACAGTTCCCTTTTTGCTGGGGTGAGTACTAATTACCTGTAGCCCTTCTGAATCCGTCTCCTCTATAATGGAAAGAACCCCAGCCTAGGGCTGGGGTCCCACTCCAGTCTCAAAGCCAGGCCACTTTACGATTCCACGCCAAGCAACCAGCCTGTTGTCAGTCGCTAGGCAAAAAGATAAATTTTAAAATTCGCGAGACTTGCTTCCACTCTCGTGAGACCTCCTGCACGTTACGCCTCACCCGCGAAGGCTCTCTGCGCAGGAAGAAGATCAAGGAGCCACGGATAAAGCCTCTCTGGGCGGCCAAGTCGCCTGTTTGTCTATGGTTTCAGTAAATGCGTCTGTTACGGCATCTAGCGGCTGCGGGTGGCAACGCCGGTTGATAATTTTCGGGCTGGTATAAAGTTAGCCCTCCAATCTGGAAACAGAGTGTGCGTTTGTTCCCCTAGGACAACAATCTCTGGGGTTGCAGTTCCTCCCAGATCAGTCTTACAGGAATGTATACACACTCTCCAGGGGAAATTCCGCAGCACTCTGTACGTCCTTTTCTAGCACTATATTACATTGTAGTCTTTCCCCTCCACAGGGTGCCATGGCATGGGACATACTTACAGTAATAAATTATTCCTTGTGTATCTGAGGTTCAAATTTTACTCTGTGTCCTGTCTTTCTTATTTGCTAAAGAAGACTGTGAACTTATTTAAAGCAGGATCTGTGTCTAATTAATTTTTAAACTTTGTAACACCAGTACATTGCAGAAATTAGACACTAACAATGCTCATCGGGTGGATGAATCGAGGAATGAGTGAATGGAGACGTAAGGAACAAGTATTTTCAAACTGTGTACATAATTAATTTGGGAAGTCAGGGAGAGAGAAACATAAAATATTGGAGGCCGGGTGTGGTGGCTTATGCTTGTAATCCCAGCACTTCAGGAGGCAGAGGCGGGAGGATTGCTTGAGTTCAGGAGTTTGAGACCAGCTAGAGCAACATAGCATGAACCGCCCCTCTCCACTCTATTAAAATAAAATTAAAATTAAAAAAAATTAGCCAGGTGTGGTGGCACACGCCTGTAGTGCTAGCCACTCGGGAGGCTGAAGCAGGAGGATTGCTTGAGCCAGGCAGGCAGAGGTTGCAGTGAACCGAGATTGGACCACTGCATTCACTCCAGCCTGGGCAACAGATTGAGACCCCATCTCAAATATAAATAATGAATCACAATAATAATTTTTTGGCCGGGCACAGTGGCTCACACCTGTAATCCCAGCACTTTGGGAGGCCAAGGCAGGTGGATCACAAGGTTAGGAGTTCGAGACCAGCCTGACCAACATGGTGAAACCCCCATCTCTACTAAAAATACAAAATTAGCTGGGCGTGGTGGTGCGCACCTGTCATCCCAGCTACTCGGGAGGCTGAGGCAGGAAAATTGCTTGAATCCGGGAGGCAGAGGTTGTGGTGAGCCAAGATTGCGCCACTGCACTCCAGACTGGGCAACAGAGTGAGACTCCATCTCAAAATAATAATAATAAATTTTATTTTATTTTA
>NW_016824213.1:0-258 GCF_001698545.2 Rhinopithecus bieti
CCACCTTCCACCTTCCACCGCCTTCCACCACCTTCCATCCTTCCATCTCCCACCACCTTCCACCACCTTCCACCTTCCACCACCTTCCACCTTCCACCTTCCACCACCTTCCACCACCTTCCATCTCCCACCACCTTCCACCACCTTCCACCTTCCACCTTCCACCACCTTCCACCTTCCACCACCTTCCACCTTCCACCTTCCACCTTCCACCTTCCACCACCTTCCACCTTCCACCACCTTCCACCTTCCACCGCC
>NW_016824214.1:0-3500 GCF_001698545.2 Rhinopithecus bieti
GGTTATTAATTATTAATTCAATTCATTTATTAGACTCCTGCCTATTCGGATTATCTATTTCTCCTTGTTTGAGTTTTGGTAGATTTTGTCTTTCAAAGAATTATCTCATTTCAAGTAGGTTATCAAATTTGTTTTCATAAAGCTGTTCATAATATTCATTGGTTATCCTATTAATATTTATGGGATTAACAGTAATGGTACCTCTTTCATTTTAGATATTTTCTCTGTTTCTCTCTCTCTCTCTCTCTCTTTTTTTTTTTTTTAGATGGAGTCTCACTCTGTCACCCAGGCTGGAGTACAGTGGTGTGATCTTGGTTCACTGCAACCTCCACCTCCTGGGTTCAAGCGATTCTCCTGCTTCAGTCTCCTAAGTAGTTGAGATTACAGGTGTGCACCACCAAACCTGGCCAATTTTTTAAATTTTTAATAGAGAGAGGGTTTCATCATGTTGGTCAGGGTGATCTCAAACTCCTGACCTCGTGATCCACCCACCTCGGCCTTCCAAAGTGCTGGGATTATAGGCGTGAGCCACCAAGCTCAGCTTTCTCTCTTTTTTCTCAACTAACTTGGCTAGAAGTTTATCAATTTTGTTAATCTTTTCAAAGAAACATCATTTAGCTTAATTGATTTTCTCTATTGATTTCTATTCTTTTATTATTTTATTGCTTATGCTTCTTTGGACTTAATCTAATCTTTTTCTAGTCTTTTAAGGTGGAAGCTCAGATGACTAATTTTAGATCATTATTTTCTAATATACACTTTAAGGGCCATACATTTCTCTCTAATCACTGCTTTGGCTGTATCCAACAAAACTTGATGTGCTATATTTTCATCTTAATCTGATGCAAAATATTTTTAAATTTCTCTTCAGAGCTTTTCTTCAATCTATGTGTTGTTTTGAAGTGTTGTTCTAGATCCTTGAGGTATCACCACACTGTCTTCCACAATGGTTGAACTAATTTGCACTCGCACCAACAGTGAAAAAGTGTTCCTATTTCTCCACATCCTCTCCAGCATCTGTTGTTTCCTGACTTTTACCCAAAGGATAACAAATCATTCTACTATAAAGACACATGCACACGTGTGTTTATTGCAGCACTATTTACGATAGAAAAGAGTTGGAACCAACCCCAAAGTCCATCAATGATAGACTGGATAAAGAAAATGTGGCACATATTCACCATGGAATGCTATACAGCCATTAAAAATGAGGAGTTCAAGTCCCTTGCAGGGACGTGGATGAAGCTAGAAACCATCATTCTCAGCACATTAACACAGGATCAGAAAATCATACACTGCATGTTCTCACTCATAAGTGAGAGTTGAACAATGAGAACACATGGACACAGGGAGGGGAACATCACACACTGGGGCATGTTGGGGGTTGGGGGTCTAGGGGAAGGATAGCATTGGTAGAAACACCTAATGTATGTGATGGGTTGATGGTTGCAGCAAACCACAATGGCAAGTGTATACATAGGCAACAAACCTGCACGTTCTGCACATGTATCCCAGTACTTAAAGTATCATTTAAAAAAAAAGAAAAGAAAGTATATTTTACTGTTGTTGAATGAAGTATTCTATAGATGTCATTTGGATCCAATTGATTGATGGTGATAGTCAGCTCAATGATCTTCTTGCTGATTTTCTGCCTTCTAGATCTGTCAAGAACTAATACACAGGGGTTGAAATCTGCCAATATAACAGTGGACTTCTCTATTTTTCCTCGCAGTGCTATAAGTGTTTGCCTCACATTTTTTGTTCTTATGCATATACATGAGGATTTTTACTTCTTTATGAAGAAGTGAACCCTTGTAATGTTATATTATTAATGCCTCTCTTTATCCCTGATAATTTTCCTTGTTTTGAATCTGCTTATTCTGAAATTAATGTTGCTACTCCAACTGTCTTTTTTTTACTTTTTATTAACTTTTATTTTAGATCTAGGGGAACATGTGCAAGTTTGTTATATAGGTAAATTGCATAGCACAGGGGTTTGTTTGGTGTACAGATTTTATTACCTAGGTAACGAGCATAGTAGCCCATAGCTAGTTTTTCAGTTTTCACCCTCATCCCCCCTCTATGCTCAAGTAGGCCCAGTGTCTGTTCCTTTCTTTGTGTCCATATGTATTCAATGTTTAGCTACCACTTATAAGTGAGAACATGAAGTACTTTGTTTTCTGTTCCTGTGTAATGTGTCAGTTCACTTAGGATAATGGCCTCCAACTCCATCCTTGTTGCTACAAAGAATATGATCTCATTCCTTTGTATGACTGTGTAGTATTCCATGATATATTTGTATCACATTTTAAAATCCAGCCTGGGAGATTTTGTCACCACCAGGCCCACCTTACAAGAGCTCCAGAAGAAAGCACTAAATTTGAATAGGAAAAACTGGTACCAGCCACTGCAAAAACATACCAAATTGTAAAGACCCTCGGCACTATGAAACTGCATCAACTAATGAGCAAAATAACCAGCTAGTATCATAATGACAGGATCAAATTCACAGATAACGATATTAAACTTAAATGTAAACATGCTAAATACCCCAATTAGAAGACACAGACTGGCAAATTGGATTATGAGTCAAGACCCATTGGTGTGCTGTGTTGAGGAGACCCATCTCATGTGCAGACACATGTAAGCTAAAATAAAGGAATGGAAAATATTTACCAAGCAAATGGAAATAAAAAAGAAAAGCAAACTTTAAACCAACAAAGATCCAAAAAGACAAAGAAGAGCATCACATAATGGTAAAGCAATCAACAGAATAAGAAGAGCTAACTATCTTAAATATATATGCACCCAATACAGGAGCACCCAGATTCATAAAGCAAGTCCTTAGAGACCTAGAAAGAGACTTAGACTCCCACACAATAATACTTGGAGACTTTAACACCCCACTGTTAATATTAGACAGATCAACAAGACAGAAAATTAACAAGGATATTAAGGACTTCAACTCAGCTCTGGACCAAACGATCCTAATAGACATCGACAGAACTCTCCACCCCAAATCAAGATAATATACATTCTTCTCAACAACGCATCACACTTACTTTAAAACTGACCACATAATTTGAAGTAAAACACTCCTCAGCAAATACAAAAGAACAGAAATCATAACAAACAGTCTCTCAGACCACAGTGCAATCAAATTAGAACCCAGGATTAAGAAACTCACACAAAACCACATTACATGGAAAGTGAACAATCTGCTCCTGAATGACTACTGGGTAAATAAAGAAATTAAGACAGAAATAAATAAGTTTCTTGAAATAAATGAGAACAAAGACACAACGTACCAGAATCTCTGGAACACAGCTAAAGCAGTGTTTAGAGGGAAATTTATAGCACTAAATACCCACATGAGAAAGCAGGAAAGATCAAAAATTAACACCCTAACATCACAAATAAAAGAACCAGAGAAGCAAGAGCAAACAAATTCAAAATCAAGCAGAAGACAAGAAATAACTAAGATCAGAGCAGAAATGAAG
>NW_016824215.1:0-2134 GCF_001698545.2 Rhinopithecus bieti
CAATTTCCAAGAAAACATTTTTAGCAAACTGCTCAATGAAAAGAACAGTGTAACTCTCTGACGTGAATTCACACATCACAAAGCAGTTTCTCAGAAAGATTATTTTTACTTTTTGTCTCAGGATATTTCCTTTCCACAATAAGCTTCAATGCGCTCTGAGTTATGCCATTGTAGTTTCCAAGAAAACAGTTTTGGCAAACTGCTCAGTGACACGAACAGTGTAAATATATGAGTTGAATTCACACATCACAAAGCAGTTTCTCAGAAAGCTTCTTTCTAGCTTTCATCTGAGGAAATTTCTTTTTTCACCATAGGCCTCGATGCACACCCAAATATACTTTTGCAGAGCTTATGGACACAGTGCTTGCAAAGTGCTCCATGAAACGACAGTTGTAACTATTGTGATGAATTCACACATCACAAAGAACTTTCTCAGAAAGGTACTTTCTACTTTTTATCAGAGGATATTTCCTTTGTCATCAGAGACTTCAATGTGATCCAAAGTATCCCTTCTCATATTCCCCAATAGAAGTGCTACCAAACTACTCCATGAAAAGTATCATGTATCCCTGAGAGATGAATTCACAAATCATAAAGCAGATTCTGAGAAAGCTTTTTTCAATTTTTTTCTGAGGATATTTCTTTTGTTCCAATAAGCTTCCAAGTGCTCCAAAATATCCCATCGTAGATTCCAAGAAAACACTGCTGGCAAACTGCTGAGTAAAAAGAACAGTGTAACTGTGTGAGTTGAATTCACACATCACAAAGCAGTTTCTCAGAACGCTTCTTTCTGGTTTTTCTCTGAAGATTTTTTTTTTCACTATAGGCCTGAAAGCACTTCTGAATATCCCTTTGCAGATTCAACAAAAACAGAGTTAGCAAAGTGCTCCAAGAGAAGAAAGGTGTAACTCCCTGAGATGAACTCATACATCACAAAGAACTTTCTCAGAAACCTTCTTTACAGTTCTTATCTGAAGATATTTCCTTTTTTATCATAGGCCTCAATTCACTCCCAAATATACCTGTGCAGATTCCAGGAAAATAGTGTTAGCAAACTGCTCCATGAAAAGAGAGGTGTAACTCTATTAGAGGAATTAACACATCACAAGGTGGTTTCTCAGAAAGATTCTTTCCAGTTTTCACATGAGAATGTTTTCTTTGTTACCATAGGCTTCAATGCAATTCAAATTGTCCTGTCTCAGATTCACCAAAAACACTGTTACCAAACTGATCCATGAAAAGGATCGTGTCACTCTGTGACATGAGTTAAAACATCACAAACCTTTTTCTCTGAAAGCTTCTGTCTAGATTTAACATAAGGATATTTCCTTTGTCACTGTAAGCTTCAATGCGCTCCAAAATATCCCATTGGAGATTCCAAAAAAACAATGTTATCAAACTGCTCAATGAAAGGAAATGTGTAACTCTGTGAGTTGAATTCACACATCACAAACCAGTTTCTCAGAAAGCTTCTTTACAGTTTTCATCTGAGGATATTTCCTTTTTCACCATAGGCCTCAAGGCGCTCCCACATATCCCTTTGCAGATTCCATGAAAAGTGTGTTAGAAAACTGCTCCATGAAAACAAAGGTGTAACTCTATGAGATGAATTCCCATATCACAAGGAAGTTTCTCAGAAAGATTCTTTACAGTTTTATCTCAGGATATTTCCTTTGTCACCATAGGCTTCAAAGTGATCCAAATTACTCCTTCTCTGATTCCCCAAAACAGTGCTACCAAACTGATACATGAAAAGAATAATGTAACTCTGTGAGATGAACTAACACATCATAAGATGGTTTCTCAGAAAACTTCTTTCTATTTTTTGTCTGATAATATTTCCGTTGTCACCATAGGCTTCAATTCACTCCAAAATATCCTATTGCACATTCCACGTAAAAAGTGTATTCAAACTGCTCCATGAAATGAACGGTGTAGCTCTGTGAGAAGAACTCAAACATCACAAAGCAGTTTCTCAGAAAGCTTCCTTCTAGTTTTTATCTGAGCATATTTCCTTTTTCACTATAGGCCACATTGTGCTCCCAAATATCCCTTTGCATATTCCAAGAAAACTGTGGTAGCAAATTTCTCTATGAAAAGACAGGTGTAACATGTGAGATGAATTCCCACCTCA
>NW_016824215.1:4909-7544 GCF_001698545.2 Rhinopithecus bieti
ACTCAGTGCGCTCCCAAATATTCCTTAGCAGATTCAGTGAAAAGAGTGTTAGCAAACTGCTCCATGAAAAGAAAGGTGTAACACTGTAAGATAAATTCATACATCACAAAAGGCTTTCTCAGAAGGTTTCTTTCTAGTTTTAATCTCAGAATATTTTCTTTGTCACCATAGGCTTCAATGAAATCCTAAATATTCCTTCTAAGAATCTCCAGTAACAGGGTTACCAAACTGCTCCATGAAAAGAACAGTGTGTACCTGTGAAATGAATTCACACTACATAATGAAGTTTCTCAGAAACCTTCTTTATGGTTTTTATCTGCGGAAATTTCCTTTGTCACCATAAGCTTCAATGCGTTCCCAAATACCCTATTGCAGATTCCACGAAAACAGTGTTATCAATCTGTTCAATGAAAAGAACATTGTATCTCTGTGAAATAAAATCACACAACACAAACAGTTTCTCAGAATGCTTCTTTGTAGTTTTTGTCTCAGGATATTTCCTTTTTCACTATATGCCTCAATGCACTCCACAGTATCCCGTGCAGATTTCACAAAAAAAAACAGTACTCTGTGAGTTGAATTCAAGCATCACACAGCTGTTAATCATAAATCTTCTTTTTAGTTTTTGTCTGAGTATATTTCCTTTTTTGCTGTTTGCCTCAATGCACTCGCAAATATCCCTTTGCTGATTCCATGAAAATCATGTTTTAAACTGCTCCATGAAGAAAAGTTGTAAGTCTGTGAGTTGAATTCACACATAACAAAGAAGTTTCTCAGAAAGCTTCTTTTTTTTTTTCCTTAGGATATTTCCTTTGTCACCTTAGGCTACAATGTTCTCCCATATATCTTACTGCAGATTCCACAAAAACAGTATTATCATATTGTTCAATGAAAACAACAGTGTACCTCTGTGAGATGAATTAACACATCCAAAAGTTGCACCTCAGAAAGCTTCTTTCTAGATTTTAATTTAAAGTAGTTAAAGTAAATGCTATAAAAATATATTTAAAGTAAATATCTCTGAGGATATTTACTTTTTGACCATAGGCCTCAATGCGATCCATAATGTCCCATCGCAGATTCCACGAAAAAGGGGGTAGCACAGCTCTCCATGAGAAGAACGATGTAACTCTGTGAAGTTAATTCACGTATCATAAAGAAGTTTCTCAGAAAATTTCTTTCTAGATTTTATCTGAGAATATTTCCTTTGTCACCACAGGCTTAAATATGATCCAAAATATTCCTTCTCAGATCCCAGAAAAACAGGGCTACCAAACTGTTCCGTGAAAAGAATCATGTAACTCTGTATAATGAAATCACAAATCACAAAGCAGTTTTCAGAAAGCTTCTTTCTACTTTTGTCTGAGGATATGTCCTTTTCACCATTTGCCTCGATGTGCTTGTGAAGATCCTTTTGCAGATTCCATGAAAATAGTATTAGCAAACCGCTCCATGAAAATAAAAGTGTAAATCCATGAGATGAATTCACACATAACAAAGCAGTTTCTCAGAAAGCCTCTTTTGTTTTTTGTCTGATTTTATTTCCTTTGTCACCATAGGCTTCAATGGGCTCCTAAATAACTCTTCTCGGGTAACACTAAAAGAGTGATGACGGACTGCTCAATCAACAAAAAGGTTAAACTCTATGAGATGAATACACATATCACAAAACCGTTTCTTAAAAAACTTCTCTCCAGTTTCTATCTGAAGTTATTTCCCTTTTCAACATAGGCCCCAGGGCTCCCGAATATCCCTCTGCAGATTCCATAAAAACAATGCTACCAAACTGCTCAAAGAGTATAAAGGTGTAATGCTGTGTGATGAATTCACCCGTCACAAAGAAATTTGACAGAAAGCTTCTTTCTAGTTTTTGTCTGAGTATATTTCCTTTTCCACCATCAGCTTCCATGCACTCCCAAATATCCCGTCTCAGATATCAAAAAAGCAGTGCTACCAAACTGATCCATGAAATGAATCGTGTATCTTTGTGAGATGAATTAACACAACACAAAGAGGTTTCTCAGAAAGGCTTTTTCTAGTTTTAATATGAGGATATTTCCTTTGTCACCATAATCTTCAATAAACTCCACAATATCCCATTGCAAATTCCAAGAAAACAGTCTTAGCAAACTGCTCAATGAAAAGAGCAGTGTAATGCTGTGAGATGAATTCACACCTTAAAAAGCATTCTCTCAGAAAGCTTCTTTTGTTTTTTATCTGAGGATATTCCCTTTGTAACCATAGGCTTCAATGCACTCCCAAATATCTTACTGCATATCCATCAAAAACAATCTTATCAAACTGCTCAATGAAAAGAACAGTGTGGGGGGGGCGGAGCAAGATGGCCGAATAGGAACAGCTCCAGTCTCCAACTCCCAGCGTGAGCGACACAGAAGACCGGTGATTTCTGCATTTTCAACTGAGGTACTGGGGTCATCTCACTGGGGAGTGCCAGACAATTGGTGCTGGTCAGCTGCTGCAGTCCGACCAGCGAGAGCTGAAGCAGGGTGAGGCATTGCCTCACCTGGGAAGTGCAAGGGGGAAGGGAATCCCTTTTCCTAGCCAGGGGAACTGAGACACACAACACCTGGAAAATCGAGTAATTCCCACTACAATACTGTGCTTTAAGCAAACG
>NW_016824216.1:0-1762 GCF_001698545.2 Rhinopithecus bieti
TCTTTTTGAATTCTTTTATTAAAAACTAAGACACAAGCACAAACATTAACCTAGGCCTACAAAGGATCAAGATCATCAGCATCACTGTATTTCACCTCCACATCTTTCCTCATTAGAATGTCTTCAGAGGCAATAACACACATGGAGTTTTCATCTCCTATGATAACAATGCGTTCTTCTGGATATCTCCTGAAGGACCTGCCTGAGGCTGTTTTATAGTTTTTTTTTAAATAATTAGAAAAGAACACTCTAAAATAACAATAACAATAAAAATAACAATAAAAAAAGTAGTATGGTGCACAGTTACATAGTTTTTATCATCATTATTAAATATTATGCAATGTACATAGTTTACTATGCTAGACTTTTATACGAATGGCAGCACAGTAGGCTTGTTTACACAAGCATTACTGCAAAAACTTGGACTAATGTGCAGTGCTATGATGTTACGATGACTATGATGTCCCTTAGCAATAGGAATTTTTCAGCCTCATTATAATCTCAGAGACTACCTTTGTCTATGTGGCTCCTCCTTGACAATGCAGCATACAATTTTTATAAAATTTTTATAAAATAATATTAAGGGATGGGAGAGTGATTTTCTGCAATTTAACAACAAACAACCATTGAAATTACCAATAAATAAAAAAATCAGAAATATCTTGCATTGCCACTACAATATAGGCAGGAATGATGTTCACAAACTGGGAACAATGATAAAATAATTATTTTCTGATAGAAAAGTGTGTATAAGCCAATGTCAAAGGAATATTTGACAATATTTCTGTGTATAAAGCAGCAGCAAGGCAAGAAATGAGAGGACAATGCCTTTGAACAGAATCTCAATAGCACCTCCTACCTTAGTACAAGGGAAAGAATAAATGTCAGATGTAAAATGGGCTAGCTGATGGTGCAACTGTTAGTGCCCTTTCAGCTCACCATATTTAGGAGTGCCAGATTTAGCAGATAATGATACAAGATGCCCAATTAATTTGAATTTTAGATAAAAAAGTATTAATGTTTTCAATATATGTACATCCCACACAATATTGGGGACATACTTTACTAAAAACATTTCCCAATTATCTGAACCCAAGTTTAACTGGAAGTTCTGTATTTTGTACTCCACAAACCCCATACTATATGGAGAGCCTGTCCTAGAAGACTTCATCTCAATTAACACTTGGCTCAGTTTCTCTGAGAAAACCATGTCTGGGGCCACTAATTGAAAAACTCCCCGCTTCCATCTCAAACACACTGATTTTTCTTCTCTGAGGTAGTGCCCAGTGATTGGATTGCTTCCAGTCTCATCCCCTCTGGGCTGCTGGGTGTACAAACTATTCACAGAAATTCACTGGAAATCAAAGTGTGACCTTGAATTGCATCCAGAATCAAAGAAATCAGGGAGGGTCACACAAGACTTTGTGAATTCTGAGCTAGCTTAGTCACCAATGTCCAAGAATAAACTAAGAGAAAATACCAGACATTAACAGAAATTGTACTACAAAGAAATAAACCAAACTTAGTTACTCTAAAAATGTCATTCTATAAAATAGGTTTTTAGAAAAAACACAACATGGATTTCAAAATATCTAAAATGTCTCTCCAGTAAGACCTAAATTTGTAATGTAGAATATAGTAATCATGAATAGATTCTAAGTCCAGAAAAGAAGTCATGAAGACAACAGGAATATTTTTAAGCAACAAAAGCAGTAGTAGCAGAGTAGATACTGCAAAGAAGTAAATTTCACATACAAATAAC